>NC_140031.1:605000-806004 GCF_963513975.1 Fringilla coelebs
TTTTCCCCTCACAGTTCCTGCTCTTTTCCCCTCAAGTTTCCTGCTCTTTTCCCCTCATGTTTCCTGCTCTTTTCCCCTCACGTTTCCTGTCCTTTTCCCCTCATGTTTTTGCCATCTTTTCCCCTCATGTTTCCTGCTCCTTTCCCCTCAAATTTCCTTCTCTTTTCCCCTCATGTTTCTGCCATATTTTCCCCTCACGTTTCCCACCCTTTCCCCCTCATGTTTTTCCATCTTTCCTCCTCATGTTTCCTGCTCTTTTTCCCTTATATTTCCTGCCCCTTTCCCCTCATATTTCCTGCTCTTTTCCCCTCATGCTTTTGCCATCTTTTCCCCTCACGTTTCCTGCTCTTTTCCCTCATGTTTTTGCCATCTTTCCCCCTCATGTTTCTGCCATCTTTTCCCCTCACATTTCCTGCTCTTTTCCCTCACATTTTTGCTATCTTTTCCCCTCATGTTCCCTGCTCTTTTCCCTCATGTTTTTGCCATCTTTCCCCGTCATGTTTCTGCCATCTTCTCCCCTCACATTTCCTGCTCTTTTCCCTCATGCTTTTGCCATCTTTCCCCCTCATGTTTCTGCCATCTTGTCCCCTCCCATCTCTGCCATTCTGTCCCCTCATGGTTCCCACCATTTTCCCCTCACATTTGGGAGGTCCCAGGATGCAGCAGATGGGGTGCAGCAGACAGACAGACAGACAGACATGACCCCCCAGGTATGAGGCAATGCCGCTGTTTATTTACATTATGGGGGTGGGGGGAAAGGCTGCAGTCTCTCAAAATCCAAAATATTATCCTTTAAACCAAGAGTAAAAGGTGAGGGCCAAACAGCACATCCCTGTGCACACAAGGATTTTTGCCCAAATCCCTCTTTTTAGAGTAGTTTTGAAGTTACAAATGTTTTAAGCCCTGAGGCTGAAGCAGTTTTTATACCCCTGATGTTGTTATGTCCCTGCTACACAGACATTTATGTTGGAATATGGAATATCCTGCCTTAGGTGAAATCAACCCTGTACAAACTGGATGCTGGCCACTCTCCAGCAGGAAATGGGTCCAGCACTATCTTGACAGCAACATTTTGGATATTCTGAACATATTGACACAAAAAACACTGTGGAATTTCACTTGTCCCCAGGCCAAAACGGTCTCAATGACTGGGAATAGAAACTCAAGTTGTGGCAATAAAACCCACTTGAATTTGCACAAGATTTAAACCCCACAACAACCTTCTGTTTGTGGTAGCAACATTCCCAGCTTGCCCAGCACTTCCACGCTTTTAGAGCTGAGGTTTTCTTATCGGTGAAAAGGTCGTGTTAAATTAATAACCAAACACTCCTTGTGGATTATCTTGTGGAGGTTCATGCTCTGAACTCACCCCAGCTCAAAGCAGAGCTCTGATTTAGAGGAGCATGAGCACACCAAAACAGGCGGGATTCGTGGAAGAACTATTTTAAAATCTGTGTGGTTTTGTGGGGTTTTTTATTGCTATATACACGTTACTCCATGTGATGAGTGCTGCCACCCTCTGCAGCCAGAGAACTGGAACGTGTCCGTGGAAAAAAGGGGGAAGGGAGCGAGCAAGGGCCGGGTAATGAATGGCTAAGGATTACACACGGCTCCCGGCAGGCTCCTGACAAGTCAGGGATCAACTGTGGGGTTCCCACACAGCCCGCACCACCGAATCAGTGCTAGCACATCAAATGACCCTTCCCAGTGAGACAGCTCCTTTCTGGCAGCCTACTGGCCCATCTTCACTAAAAGCTGTTTAATTAAGAGCTCCAATGTAATGGTCAGGATCAATAAAGACCAAAAATGCAGCGTTTCTGCACGTTGCAAACCACACCTGGCCCTGCAGAGTTAATTGTTATGCAATGCTGGATCAATTGCTCTGTCTGGACCATCACAACACAGAAAGAGAAATTAATTCAGCATTTTAAACAACATTTTAAACAAACCAAGAGCTGCAATTAAACCAGGCTTGATTTGCAGGGAAATCATTATAAAAATGGCATAAAAGCAGGAATAGAGTGTCCAGATGCAGCCGAACAAAATGCAAATATCAACAACAAGAACAAAGCCGCCCACAGCAAACAAAAATACCCGGTCAATTTCTGTGAGGAAACAAAGCAGAAATGACTAAAGCAGAGCTGAAAAACACCAATGAGCAACACAAAAATCCCTTCCCACGGCTCTGCTGTCCTGCTGCTCCCCGTTCAGGGAACAGGTCACAGTGCTCCTGTGTCACCGGGCTGTCAAAAACAGCTGCATTTTTAAATAAATACAGAAAGCCCGTGCTGCTTGAATCCTGCACTTAACAATTCTGCAGTTAAAGCCACTTCTGAACACTTCCAAACCCAGGCAATCTGAATAAAGGGACTTTTCAAAAGGAACATACAGGAGGATATTACAACATACAGGAGCACCAGCACACAACTAACCCTAACTAACCCCAGATTTTCCATGCAGAAACCACATTAGCAACCCCCTGACAGTCCCATTTCAAACCCAGCCCTCAGAATATTTCACAGCAAGGCTCTGGGAGAGAGAGGAAAAAGAAAAACTACCTCTTTCCTTCTAGTTTTTGACTGTGGTGGCGCAAGGCCTTCCTAAAGAACTTCCTTTTCAGGAAAAGCCACATCTTAATTCCCCAGGAATTTGGATTGCAGAGCTTAGCCCCAGCACACACCAAGTGCAGCCCCTGGCAGCACCAAAATCCCTTTTTGTCTGAAAACAATCAATAATTCCAATTTTTGACATCAGTGATGACAAAGTACAGGAGCAAATCAGCAGAACAATCCAGTGACTCTCTGAACTGCTCTGCCTGAAGGTGGGACTTAGGCACATTTAATAATCCCGGATCAGTTCCTATTTCAGTCAAGCCACTAAACTGATTTTTCAAGTACACTGAATCCAAGGCTCAACTAAACCCCTTTTCAAGCTGCCTACTCAGAAATCCACAGCATGGATTTTTATAGCCAGAAAACCCCACCTCTGTTACACCAGAGTATCTCTTCCCAAACACTTGGTATTTCCACTGAGGAAGGAATTCATCCCAGGATATGTGTGCACACTCCAATAATCTGCCCCCAAAATACAAATAAATAGCAGTAAATAGTGTTAAATAGTATAATAGAGCTATGAATGGGCTAATTGTGCATTTTGGGAAAATCGAATGATTTTAAATTTAATGACAGGTTAGACTTTCTAGTTGTTACTCAGGGATGGAGAGAAGGGACTTTGAGGGAGGAGAATACAATGAGAACACCTTCCCTGGGTAGGCAGGAGCTTCCAAACCTACACAGAGAACAAAACACTCATTTGGGACACGAGACTGGAGTTAATTAACACCTTCGGAAGCCACTTGCAGGTTTTCCCGGTGCTTAATTTGATGACACACTGAAGCCACAGTAATTTTTCCTGTTTCGAACTGTCACAAAGGACAGTTATCCAAAACAGCTGGAGCACTCCGAATCCCATCCCTCGGTGCCAAGAGCACCGCGTCTGGCACAGGAAAGGGAAATAAAACGGGGAAGGCGGCGAGGTAGCAAAAAATCGGCATTAAAATGCATTTAAGGCCCCCAGAGGATCCATTCCTGCCAGGAGCCTCTCCTTAGGCAAGGCTCCGTTAGCAGCGATGGAAACCTCCATCCATTAATAACCCGGTGCTCGCTTTGAGGCGAACCCTGACGGAATTCCCAACCCCATCCCTGCTCCGTTACCGCTGTCCCGGGATCCCTGGGCTCCCCGGGCTCCGGCCCAGCCGAGCGTCGCTCCCGGAACGCCCGGGTCCCCGCGCCTCCCGCTGCCGCAGCCTCCTCAGCGCTCCCGGCGCAGCGGATGCTGCGGGGCCTGCGGACACTCGCGGGCTCGCCCCACGCTCCCGCTGGCAGCGAGCGGTTCTCCCGCCCCGGTCCCCGGTCGCACCTGTTCGGTCCCGCTGCCGGTGCCGGTGGCTTTCCCGGCCCTCACGTGTCCCGGGCGCCGCGGCCCCGCCGCGCTCGGTGCGGCAGCGGCCGGATGACAGCGCGTCCCGCGACACTGGCGCAAAGCTCCGGCCGGCGCGCTTGACGGCAAAGGTGCCGCCGCCGTGGAAACTGCCGGGTGACGCTGAGGGCGCGCAGGGAACCGGTGATTACTTGCTTAAAAAATTAATTCGTTAATTAGCGATTACTGCAAGGCTTTTGAATTACAGCAGGCGAGAGTAGAGTGCTGGGGATATTCCTGGTGTTTAGCAGGAAAAGCGGAATTATGAGACATCTTGAAGTGACATTATGTTGTGTTCTAAAGTACGTGGGGAAGTTGTCAGGAATGACGCTGCAAATGGGGTCGGAGAAAGTCCTGGATTTAATGTTGGTTTTATTTTGTGGTTATTACAAGCACTTATCTCTTATTTCCCCCTTTTTGGCTTCAGCGTTTATTTCAGAATTCTTTTCTGTATCGCGACGGCGCGACTTTATTAAAAAACATAATTTAAGTAAGGTGACAAAAATTGACATCAGTTCTGCGCGTAAGACAGAAGGGCCATCCCCATAACGTCACCAAAAAAACAAGTTAAGGACGAAAGTAGTACTAAATTTTTATGTTGATATTTAAAGTCGCGTCTCCCCTCACAGAATTCCCGCGCTTGCCCTTTCCCAAAATGGCCGCTGGAGGGCGCCGCTCCCTCACGGATTGCCCGTTCCCAATATGGCCGCCGGGGGGCGCCGCGCCCTCACGGATTGCCCGTTCTCAAAATGGCCGCCGGGGGGCGCCGCGCCCTCACGGATTGCCCGGTCCCAAAATGGCCGCCGGGGGGCGCCGCGCCCTCACGGATTGCCCGTTCTCAAAATGGCCGGCGGCGGCATCGCTGCCCGTTCCCAAAATGGCCGCCGGGGCATCGCTGCCCGTTCCCAAAATGGAACGGGCGGCATCGCTGCCCGTTCCCAAGATGGCCGCCGGCGGCGTCCCTGCGTCCCCCGCTGCCCTGGCCCAAGATGGCGGCCGGGCGGGAGCGGAGCGGAGCGGCCGCGCCTGCGCCCGTGCCAGCGGTGCATGCCGGGCGTCCTGCCCGCCGTGACGCTGCACATCGCACCCGGCACCGCCACCGGGGCCCGCGGCCATGGCGGGCGTGAAGGTGATCGCCAACGACACCGAGTTCCAGCCCGAGCTGAGCGCCGCCGGCTCCCGCCTGGCCGTGGTGAAGTTCACCATGAGGGGGTGAGTGAGGGCGGGCTGCGGCTCCTGCGCGCCCGTCGCGCCTCTGGCTCCGGGAAGGGCTCCGGTATTCCCGTGGTTGTATTCGGGGATCCCCGGCGCGGTTTGCGGCGTGAGGGGCGCTCCGGAACGCGTCAGTGCAGCCGCAGCATCAGCGCCTTTCTAAGTGCCATGATTTTAACGCCGTGTTCCCGGCTCCTGGGATAAATTCCCGGTTTTCCCGCCGAACCCGCTGCCCGCGGAGCCGCCAGCCCTCAGGCGCTCTGAGGAGCAGGGGCTGCGCTGGTTTAAAGCCGCCTTAAAGGGCAGGAAACTGATGGGAACAAGGCACGGACAACACTAAAAACACCTAAAAACTTGGAAAAACATCTTTTGCCCCATAAAACTTGGCTGGATCCGCCCCCCATTTGCCCAGGACAAGTAGATAATCCTTTTTCCCCTCTTCAGCAGGGAGGTGCAACTGTGGTGAAATCGGAATGAATCTGTCACCAAATAAACCTCCACATCTGAATTATTCCCGTTAATTTGTGAAATCAGGGAGAATAATGATCATCTCGGGGGTTTGGGGGTTCATAGGGCACCTCGTTATTTTTTGGCTGCTGCCTCTTAGTTATGGGTTTTTTTTTGCCAATTTTCTACGTCGGGGTTCTTTTATTCCACTTTTTGTTTCTCTTTCTTAGTGAGAAAGTCCCTTTACGGGAATTGGTGCAGCTGAGCACTTCCTACACTTTTGCTGACACAGAATAAGTAAAAAATACACATTTTCATCCAAGGCACTGCAATGAAACCAACTCTTTCCTCCCAGGGCCAATAAATATGGGAATAGCTGGTTACAGGTGTAAATGAGATTTGTTGTGGGAACAGTTTGATACACGTTGACCATTAAATATTTGAGTGGTATGTTAATATAATTTTTTCCCAGGATGGACTAACGATAGGAGTTTTTTGTTAGTAGTATTTTTTTGCCCTCTTTTGTAACACTTTATTGTAAATAAAGACAATAAATTGTAGATTCCCAAATGTCATCCTTCATTGTATCAGCAGCTGGCAGCCAGGTAGGGAGGCTGTTTTTACAGCAGGCTGTCAGGAAGAGCAGGAACATTCTAATTCCATTTGGGGCAGGCACTGCAAAGGAAACCAGCAGTGGAATTCAGTGGAAGTGTCACTTCTCCCACAGGTGCGGCCCTTGCCTGCGGATCGCGCCCGCCTTCAACGCCCTGAGCAACAAATACCCACAGGCAACCTTCCTGGAGGTGGATGTGCACCAGTGCCAGGTGTGTGCTCCAGAACCAGGAATGAGAGGGAAAGGCTCCATCAGTGTCTGTGCAGGGAGGGAGAGCCAGGAACGGGAGGGAAAGGCTCCGTCAGTAACTGTGCCTCTCACTGTGCCTGCTACAGCACAGGAGCCCTGACTGTGACTTTTCCCAAACTGGGAGAACTCAATCCCTCCTAGGAGAAATATTCCTGCTGTGCTGCCATTCCTTTGAGCAGTGTAAAAGCACAGTAATTCATTCATTCATTGGTTCCCAGCCCCAAATAATGCTTTAGATATTGGACACTATAGCACTAGTGGGAATTAAACAGAGCCTTTCCAACCAAATCCTGGTGCAGTTCCTGAAGTCAAAAGGCAAAAGGGAAATCAGTGGGTTTCTGGGGCAGCTCCCAGTGGTGCAGGTGAGACTGACTGATGGGGACTGCTGTCTGCTCCCAGGGCACGGCTGCCACCAACAACATCTCAGCGACGCCCACGTTCCTGTTCTTCCGGAACAAGGTGCGGATCGACCAGTACCAGGGAGCAGATGCCGTGGGCTTGGAGGACAAAATCAAACAGCACCTGGAGAACGATCCTGGCAACAGCGAGGACACAGACATCCCCAAAGGATATGTGAGTATCTCCCCAGAGCTTCATTGGAGTGCTTGTGTAGCTCAGGTGTTGAAAAACCCCGGGTTTCAAATCTACTTCAAGTCAAATAATTGGATTTTAGGCAAAGCTGCCCAAGAAAATCGCTTGTCTGGGCTTTCTTTTCCAGAGAAAATGTAAATATTGATACATACACATTCACTAAGAATGAAAAATCTCCCTAGTCATTAAAATGCATTTTGTGTGCTCTCTGTCTCCAGATGGATCTGCTGCCCTTCATCAACAAGGCTGGCTGCGAGTGCCTCAACGAGAGCGACGAGCACGGCTTCGAGAACTGCCTGCGCAAGGACTCCTCCTACCTGGAGTCCGACTGCGACGAGCAGGTCTGCTGCCCTGGGCCGAGTGTTCTCCTGGGGGGTTGGGACTGCAGGAAAGGGGGTGCTGCCCATGGATCCAGGGTGTTCTCCTGGGGGCTGGGACTGCAGCAAAGGGGGTGCTGCCCCTGGATCCAGGGGTGTTCTCCTGGGGGCTGGGACTGCAGGAAAGGGGGTGCTGCCCTGGGCCGAGTGTTCTCCTGGGGGGTTGGGACTGCAGGAAAGGGGGTGCTGCCCATGGATCCAGGGTGTTCTCCTGGGGGCTGGGACTGCAGCAAAGGGGGTGCTGCCCCTGGATCCAGGGGTGTTCTCCTGGGGGCTGGGACTGCAGGAAAGGGGGTGCTGCCCTGGGCCGAGTGTTCTCCTGGGGGGTTGGGACTGCAGGAAAGGGGGTGCTGCCCATGGATCCAGGGTGTTCTCCTGGGGGCTGGGACTGCAGCAAAGGGGGTGCTGCCCATGGATCCAGGGTGTTCTGCTGGGGGCTGGGACTGCAGGAAAGGGGGTGCTGCCCTGGGCCAGGGGGTTCTCCTGGGGGCTGGGACTGCAGGAAAGGGGGTGCTGCCCATGGATCCAGGGTGTTCTGCTGGGGGCTGGGACTGCAGGAAAGGGGGTGCTGCCCTGGATCCAGGGTGTTCTCCTGGGGGCTGGGACTGCAGGAAAGGGGGTGCTGCCCTGGGCCAGGGTGTTCTCCTGGGGGCTGGGACTGCAGGAAAGGGGGTGCTGCCCTGGGCCAGGGTGTTCTCCTGGGGGCTGGGACTGCAGGAAAGGGGGTGCTGCCCTGGGCCAGGGGGTTCTCCTGGGGGCTGGGACTGCAGCAAAGGGGGTGCTGCCCCTGGATCCAGGGGGTTCTCCTGGGGGCTGGGACTGCAGGAAAGGGGGTGCTGCCCTGGATCCAGGGGTGTTCTCCTGAGGGGCTGGGCCTGCAGGAAAGGGGGTGCTGCCCTGGGCCAGGGTGTTCTCCTGGGGGCTGGGACTGCAGGAAAGGGGGTGCTGCCCCTGGATCCAGGCGTGTTCTCCTGGGGGCTGGGACTGCAGGAAAGGGGGTGCTGCCCTGGGCCAGGGTGTTCTCCTGAGGGGCTGGGCCTGCAGGAAAGGGGGTGCTGCCCTGGATCCAGGGGGTTCTCTGAGGGGCTGGGGCCTGCAGGAAAGGGGGTGCTGCCCTGGGCCAGGGTGTTCTCCTGGGGGGCTGGGACTGCAGGGCTCCAAGCTGTGCACAGGACTGGGCAGTAAAGGGGCAGCGTGTGTGCAGCAGGGGCAGTGAGCACAGCGCTCTGTTCCAGAGCTGCCCTATCCCTGTCTCTGTGCTGGTTGGTTCCAAGGGCAGAACCCAGGCTCTAATTGTGGTTTTTTTCCCTCCACAGCTCCTTATCACTGTAGCTTTTAGTCAGCCTGTCAAGCTTTACTCTATGAAACTGCAGGGGCCAGACAATGGTGAGTGCTGCAGGTAGAACGATTTCTCATTGACTGATGGGCAAAGAGTCGAGTGTCACACACTGATCAAAGGATTTATTATAGATTGATGCACAAAGGATTTCCAGTAGTCTGATCCACAAAGAGAAGTATTTATTGCAGATTGATACACTAATAGAAACATTTATTATAGATTCATACACTATTTATTTATTGTAGTTTGATACACAAGTAGAAATATTTGTTATAGATTGATGCACACATAGAGGTATTAAAGATTAATACACCAATAGAAATATTTACTATAGGTGGACACATAAAGTATTTATTGTAGTTTGATACATAAGTGGAAATATTTATTATAGATGGATACACACATAGAAGTATTTATTACAGATTGATACACAAATAAAGTCTTTCTTACACTTTGATACACACTTAGATTTATTGTAGATTGATACACAAATAGTTATTGTAGTTTGATACAGAAATTATTGCAGTTTGATGCACACATTAATTTGTTATAGATTGATACACAAATAGAAATATTTATTATAGATTGATACACACATAGAAATATTTATTATAGATGGATACACACATAGAAATACTTATTATAGATTGATACACACATAGAAGCCCTTATTATAGATTGATAATCTATGCACAAATACATAAGTATTTATAATAGATTGATATGCAAATAGAGTATTTATTATATATTGACACACCAATGATTTATTATAGCTTGATACACAAATAGGAATATCCATTATAGGTGGATACACATATGGAAGTATTTATTGTAGATTGATACATACATGGAAGTATTTATTACAGATTGATACACAAATTAAGTCTTTCTTACACTTTGATGCATACTTAGATTTATTGTAGACTGATACACAAATAAATGTTTATTAGAGATTGATACACAAATAGTTATTGCATTTTGCTACACAAATTATTGCAGTTTGATACACAAATAGAAATATTTATTCTAGGTGGATACACAAAGTATTTATTATAGCTTGATACACAAACAGAAGTATTTGTTGTTATTTGATACACACATAGAAGTATTTGTTATAGATTGATACACAAATTATTTAGTGCAGTTTGATACACAAAGAAATATTTATTATAGGTAGATACACAAACAGAAATATTTGTTGTTATTTGATACACACATAGAAGTATTTATTATAGATTGATACACAAATTATTTATTGCAGTTTGATACACAAATAGTATTGTTATTTGATACACAAGTAGAAGTATTTATTATAGGTTGATACACAAATGGAAATATTTATTATGGATAAATATACACACATTGAGGTATATATTATAGATGGACACACAAATTATTTATTGTAGTTTGATACACAAATAGAAATATTTCTTACAGATTGCTACACAAATAGAAGCATTTATGACAGATTGATACACAAACAATTTCTCACAGTTTGATGCACACATAGATTTATTATAGATTGTTACACACATAGAAGTGTTTATTATAGGTGGATGCCCACATAGAGTTATTATAGATTGATACACACATGGAAGTATTTATCACAGATTGATGCACAAATAAAACATTTCTTTTTATTTGATGCACACATAGATTTCCTGTAGGTTGATACACAAATGGAAATATTTCTTCCAGATTGCTACACAGATGTTTACTCTAGTTTGATGCACAGGTAGGAGTGCTTATTGCAGTTTGATGCACACACAGCAGTGTTTGCAGGTCGGCAGCCTGCAGACACACCTGGCTGGTGTGGGATTCCCTGGAAGCTCGCCCATATTTTATGGTAGCCCCTGGGCAGAGCAGGGCCCCTGCCATTCCTGGGATGAGTGTGGCATTGCCGTGTCCCTGTCTGTGTCCCAGGGCAGGGCCCCAAGTCCATCAAGATCTTCATCAACCTGCCGCGCTCCATGGACTTTGAGGAGGCGGAGCGCAGCGAGCCCACGCAGGCGCTGCAGCTGGGCCCCGAGGACATCCGGGAGGATGGCATCGTCCAGCTGCGCTACGTCAAGTTCCAGAACGTCAACAGTGTCACTGTGAGTGCCTGGCCCGGGGGGGACTGCCTGGGGGGGGTGAGCAGTGCTGCTCTGAATCCTTCTTGGGATGGGGAAAAGGCTGCCCTGTGCTCGCCTCGCACATCTGGGGCAGCTGGAGCTGGAGGTACCGGTGCAGGGGTGACATGCAAGTCCTTCTCTTGGCTTTTGTCCCATCTGGGGCAGCTGGAGCTGTAGGTACCGGTGCAGGGGTGACATGCAAGTCCTTCTCTTGGCTTTTGTCCCATCTGGGGCAGCTGGAGCTGGAGGTACCGGTGCAGGGATGACATGCAAGTCCTTCTCTTGGCTTTTGTCCCATCTGGGGCAGCTGGAGCTGGAGGTACCGGTGCAGGGGTGACATGCAAGTCCTTCTCTTGGCTTTTGTCCCCTCTCCAGTTGTTTGTGCAGTCCAATCATGGTGACGAAGAGACGACGAGAATCACATATTTCACATTTATTGGCACTCCAGTGCAGGCCACCAACATGAACGACTTCAAACGAGTGAGTCCCTTGGTGATCCCCCTGGGGAGCAGCTCCTGCCTGCTCTGGGCTGGGCTGAGGGAGCAAAAACACTTGGGGGGACACAATTGGGGCTGAGGGAGCAAAAACACTTGGGGGGACAGAACTGGGGTCAGGCTGAGGGAACAAACACTTGGGGGGCCAGAACTGGGGCTTAGGGAGCAAAAACACTTGGGGGGACACAACTGGGGTCAGGCTGAGGGAACAAACACTTGGGGGGACACAGCTGGGGTCAGGCTGAGGGAGCAAAAACACTTGGGGGGACAGAACTGGGGCCAGGCTGAGGGAGCAGAAACACTTGGGGGGACAGAACTGGGGTCAGGCTGAGGGAACAAACACTTGGGGGGACAGAACTGGGGTCAGGCTGAGGGAGCAAACACTTGGGGGGGCAGAAATGGGGCCAGGCTGAGGGAGCAAACACTTGGGGGGACACAATTCCTTCCACGCTTAGGGCACCTGGTGCCTCTGTCCTGGTTTTTTCTGAGCTCTCTGCAAGGTTTGAATGATCAGCTTGGTAAAAATGAGTGGTAAGGACTGAACACAGGTGGGGCTGCCAAGTTACACACACCAAAGGCAGCTTGGAGATTTCTACCTTGATCCAGAGCATCTCCTGCCTCAGCAGCTCAGCTTCCCCTCCTCTCCCTGCTCCTTCAGCCCCTCTCTTTCCCAAATTCTGTCCTGTTTCTTAGGAGCTGAATGCTCAGGTCCTCCTTTTTCCCATTCTTTCCCCCTTCTTTTCCCATTTTTTGCCATTTTCCATCTTTCCCACTTCTTTCCCATTTTTTTCCCATTTTCCCATCTTTCCCCTCCTTTTCTCCTGTTTTTTCTACTTTCCCCCTTTTTTTTGCCTATTTATTCCCATTTTTGCCCCAAATCCCCATTTTTGTCCTTTCTCCTCTTTTTCTTGGCTTTTTTCTCCCTCTTTTCCCCACTTTTCCCATTTTTTTCTTTCTCCTCTACATAACCATTTTTCCCCTGGAAATTCCCCCGGAATTTCAGGGAAAAGAAAAGGGAACTTTGCCAGGGGGGGGGGAATTGAGAATTTTTGGGGGAAATGGGGATTTTTAAAGGGGGAAAAAAGGGAATTTTGGAGGGCAAAAAGAGGAAGGATGTTTGTCCCAGCTGAGTTTCTGCCGGGCGCCAGGCTGGCCTGACTTGGAGCTGTCTTTGGGCTCTAGGCCTGGCCTAGCTAAGGCCAAAGCTGAGCCTATCCTGGGTTCACCATGCTCTTTCCTCTTGCAGGTAGTGGGCAAGAAGGGAGAGAGCCACTAGGAAGGAAGGACAGACGGCCACTGGAAGGCCCGCTCCCCTCTCTGCATTCCTGGAGAAGTGCTGACCATAAGCAGGGACTGTCCCTTGATTTGCTGCCATTCCCAATAAATCATTGCTTTAGCTGGAGCTTCTTCCTCGTCTCCTCCTCCTCCTCCTGCTGCTGCCGCTGCCGGATTTGTAAATAAAACCGCTGACTTTTGCCAAGGTGCGTTTTCTTCTTGCAGGAACCCAGGCTCGTGAGCTGCAGCGGCGCTCCCGAGGCTGCAGGTGGCGCAGGCAAGTCCGGGGGATTGTTTGCACTGCTCTGCACACACCAGCTCCGGTATTGCTGTGAGTCAGGACATTTTAGGGGTCATTCCCCCAAATTCCTGCAGGGGAGGAGCCCCACAGCCTCATTGCTGCCAGTCACAGCACAGGGAGATCGTAGGAACGCGATTGGTGTTCGTTCCTTTGTTCTGATACGCAGATAGAAATGCTTAGAAAGGTGGGTACAAAGTACTGACTGTGGATGGATACACACATGGAAACACTTGGTGCACACAGAGAAGTGTTTATTAGAGATTGATACACACATAGAAATATTTATTAGAGATTGATACACACATAGAAATATTTATTAGAGATTGATACATACATGGAAATATTTATTAGAGATTGATACACACATAGAAGTGTTTATTATAGATGATACACAAATAGAAATATTTATTAGAGATTGATAGAGACATGGAAGTGTTTATTATAGATTGATGCACACATAGAAATATTTATTAGAGATTGAGACACATAGAAATATTTATTAGTGATTGATACAGACATAGAAGTGTTTATTATAGATTGATACACACACAGAAATATTTATTAGAGATTGAGACACACGTGGAAATATTTATTAGAGATTGATACACAAATTGAAATATTTATTATTGATTGATACATACATGGAAATATTTATTAGAGATTGATACACACATAGAAGTGTTTATTATAGATGATACACAAATAGAAATATTTATTAGAGATTGATACACACATAGAAGTGTTTATTATAGATGATACACAAATAGAAATATTTATTAGAGATTGATACAGACATAGAAGTGTTTATTAGAGATTGATACACACATAGAAATATTTATTAGAGATTGATACATAGAAGTGTTTATTATAGATGATACACAAATGGAAATATTTATTAGAGACTGATACACACATAGAAGTGTTTATTGATTGATACACAAATGGAAATATTTATTAGAGACTGATACACACATAGAAGTGTTTATTGATTGATACACAAATGGAAATATTTATTAGAGATTGATACACAAATAGAAATATTTATTAGAGATTGGTGCATAAAGAGAAATGTTTATTAGAGATTGAGACACAAATAGAAATATTTATTATTGATTGATGCATACATAGAAATATTTATTAGACATTGATACACACATGGAAGTGTTTATTATAGATGGTACACAAATAGCAATATTTATTAGAGATTGACACACACATAGAAGTGTTGTAGATTGATACACAAATAGAAATATTAGATTGATACAGAAATATTTATTATTGATTGATACACACATAGAAGTGTTGATTATAGGTTGATACACACATAGAAATATTTATTAGAGATTGATGCATAGAAGTGTTTATTATAGATTGAGACATACATAGAAATATTTATTAGAGATTGAGACACATAGAAATATTTATTATAGATTGATACACACAGAAATATTTATTATTGATTGATACACACATAGAAGTGTTGATTATAGATTGTTGCACACATAGACATATTAGAGATTGATGCATAAAGAGAAGCATTATTGATTGATACACAAATGGAAATATTTATTAGAGATTGATACACACAGAAATATTTGAGATTGATACACATGGAAGTGTTTATTATAGATGGTACACAAATAGAAATATTTTTTAGAGATTGATACACACATAGAAGTGTGGATTGTAGATTGATACACAAATAGAAATATTAGATTGATACACACAGAAATATTTATTATTGATTGATACACACATAGAAGTGTTGATTATAGGTTGATACACACATAGAAATATTTATTAGAGATTGATGCATAGAAGTGTTTATTATAGATTGATATACACATAGAAATATTTATTAGAGATTGAGACACATAGAAATATTTATTATAGATTGATACACACAGAAATATTTATTATTGATTGATTGATACACACAGAAATATTTATTGATTGATACACACATAGAAGTGTTGATTATAGATTGTTGCACACATAGACATATTAGAGATTGATGCATAAAGAGAAACATTATTGATTGATACACAAATGGAAATATTTATTAGAGATTGATACACACAGAAATATTTGAGATTGATACACATGGAAGTGTTTATTATAGATGGTACACAAATAGAAATATTTTTTAGAGATTGATACACACATAGAAGTGTGGATTGTAGATTGATACACAAATAGAAATATTAGATTGATACACACAGAAATATTTATTATTGATTGATACACACATAGAAGTGTTGATTATAGGTTGATACACACATAGAAATATTTATTAGAGATTGATGCATAGAAGTGTTTATTATAGATTGATATACACATAGAAATATTTATTAGAGATTGAGACACATAGAAATATTTATTATAGATTGATACACACAGAAATATTTATTATTGATTGATTGATACACACAGAAATATTTATTGATTGATACACACATAGAAGTGTTGATTATAGATTGTTGCACACATAGACATATTAGAGATTGATGCATAAAGAGAAACATTATTGATTGATACACACATAGAAGTATTTATTAGAGATTGATACACACAGAAATATTTGAGATTGATACACATAGAAGTGTTTATTATAGATTGATACACAAATAGAAATATTTATTAGAGATTGATACACACATAGAAACATTTATTATTGATTGATACACACATAGAAACATTTATTATTAATTGATACACACATAGAAATATTTATTAGAGATTGATACACACATAGAAGTGTTTATTATAGATGATGCACACATAGAAATATATGAGATTGATACAGACAGAAGTATTGATTATTGATTGATACACAGAAACATTTATTAAGAGATTGATACACACATAGAAGTGTTGATTATAAATTGGTGCACACATAGAAAGAGATTGATGCATAAAGAGAAATATTTATTATAGATTGATACACAAATAGAAATATTTATTATAGATTGATACACAAATAGAAATATTTATTATTGATTGATACACAAATATTGAAATATTAGAGATTGATACACACAGAAGTATTTATTATTGATTGATACATAGAAGTGTTTATTATAGATGATACACAAATGGAAATATTTATTAGATTGATACACACATAGAGATTGATGCACACGGCACACATAGAAATATTTATTAGAGATGGATATAGACATAGAAGTGTTTATTATAGATGATACACACATAGAAATATTTATTAGAGATTGATACATAAAGAGAAGTGTTTATTATTGATTGATACACACATAGAAACATTTGTTAGAGATTGATACACACATAGAAGTGTTGATTATAGGTTGATACACACATAGAAATATATATTAGAGATTGATACAGACAATTATTGATTATTGATTGATACACAGAAACATTTATTAGAGATTGATACAGACATAGAAGTGTTGATTATAGATTGATGCGCACATAGACATATTTATTAGAGATGATACATAGAAATGTTTATTATAGATGATACACAAATAGAAATATTTATTAGAGATTGATATAGACAGAAGTATTGATTATTGATTGATACACAGAAACATTTATTAGAGATTGATACACACATAGAAGTGTTTATTATGATTGATGCACAAATAGACATATTAGAGATTGATACACACAGAGAAGTATTATTGATTGATACACAAATGGAAATATTTATTAGAGATTGATACAGACATAGAAACATTATTGATTGATACACAAATAGAAACATTTATTAGAGATTGAGACACAAATAGAAATATTTATTAGAGATTGGTGCATAAAGAGAAATGTTTATTAGAGATTGAGACACAAATAGAAATATTTGGTAGAGATTGATACAGACATGGAAGTGTTTATTATTGATTGATACACAAATGGAAATATTGATTGATACAGACATAGAAGTGTTGATTATAGATTGATGCACACATAGACATATTAGAGATTGATGCATAAAGAGAAGCAATATTGATTGATACACACATAGAAGTATTTATTAGAGATTGGTGCATCAAGAGAAATACTTATTATAGATTGATACACACATAGAAATATTTGTTAGAGATTGATACACACATAGAAGTGATTATAGATTGATACACAAATAGAAATATTTATTAGAGATTGATACACACATAGAAGTGTTTATTAGAGATTGACACATAGAAACATTTATTAGAGATTGATACACACATAGAAGTGTTGATTATAAATTGGTGCACACATAGAAATATTTATTAGAGATTGATACACACATAGAAGTGTTTATTAGAGATTGACACATAGAAATATTTATTAGAGATTGATACACACATAGAAGTGTTGATTATAAATTGGTGCACACATAGAAATATTAGAGATTGATGCATAAAGAGAAATATTTACTATAGATTGATACACAAATAGAAATATTTATTAGAGATTGATACACACAGAGAAATATTTATTAAATATTGATAGAGACAGAAGTATTGATTATTGATTGATACACAGAAACATTTATTAGAGATTGATACACACATAGAAGTGTTTATAGATTGACGCACACATAGACATATTGGAGATTGATGCATAAAGAAAAGTTATTGACTGATACACAAATAGAAATATTATTGACTGATACACAAATAGAAATATTGATTGATACACACATAGAAATATTTATTAGAGATTGATACACACATAGAAGTGTTGATTAGAGATGGATACACACATAGAAATATTTATTAGAGATTGATACAGACACAGAAATATTTATTAGAGATTGATACACACGTAGAAGTGCTTATTGATTGATACACAAACGGAAATATTATTGATTGATACAGACAGAAGTGTTGATTATTGATTGATGCACACATAGACATATTAGAGATTGATGCATAAAGAGAAGTATTATTGATTGATACACACATGGAAATATTTATTAGAGATTGATACACAGAGAAATATTAGTGATTGATACAGACATAGAAATATTTATTAGAGATGGATACACACATAGAAGTGTTTATTAGAGATTGATACACATAGAAGTGTTTATTATTGATTGATACACAAATAGAAATATTTATTAGAGATTGATACACACATAGAAGTGTTTATTATAGATGATACACAAATAGAAATATTTATTAGAGATTGATACAGACATAGAAATGTTTATTATAGATTGATGCTCAAAAAGAAATATTTCTTACAGCTTGATACACAAATAAAGTCTTTATTGGGGTTTGATACACACAGAAATATTGATCCTAGATTGATACACACAGAAGTATTGATCCTAGATTGATACAGACACAGAAGTATTGATTATAAATGGATCCACAGTTTATTGATTGATGTTTGATAGACAAGTAGCAATATTTCTTACAGGTGGATGCCCAGACTGTGGGGTGATTTCTGGGCTGCATTCCCTGCAAATCACATTGAGGAACTTCCTCAATGTTCTGGAACTTTCTGTGTACTCATTTCTTCGTGTTCTGGAACTTTCTGTGTGCCCTGACAGGTTTCGGGTTCGTTTCCGGCCCGGTGAGGATTTCTGGGGCTCATTCCCAGGTGGCAGCAGGCCCCAATTAACGAATGACCATAATTAATCTCATTCATTTAGGGCTGTGTGGAGCCCCTGGAAGGTGAGTCCCTGCAGGATGGAATTTATCCCAGGCCAGGCTGGAGTTTTAAATGTTTATCAGCAATAAAAATGAAAAAAAGAATAAAAAACCAGAAACAAATAGGGAAAAACACCTTAAAAACTGCCCCAAATAACAACAACAATTCAAAAATAACATTAAAATAACACTCAAAATAACACTCAAAATAAAACTAACAAATAAAACTAACAAATAAAAAATAGAAATCAAAGTAGCACCACAAAACATTTCCAAAAAAATAAGAGATAAAAGCCACAAAAAAGAAAAAACATGCAGAGAAATAAAATGAAAAATCAAGAATAAAATAAACAAAGCCCCCAAAAGAATAAAAAATCAAAGGAGGAAAACACACAGAAAATAAAGGCAAGCAAATAAAAATAGTGATGATTTTAAATGAAATAAATAATAAAAAATAAAATAGGAAAGCCCAGAAAATATAAAAACCCCATCAAATAAAGATAGCAATAATGAAAATATAAAGTAAAAAACCAAAATAAAGTACAAACAGAAAATAAAAAATACAACCTCTTACAAAATAAAAAAATAAAAATAGAAATAAAACACAAAAAAGAAAAAGAAAATTAAATTAAATTGTAAACAACCCCCTCTTTAAAAATAATAAAAATAGCTTAAAAACCCCATAAAAATAAAAATTCAAATTAAATGAAATAAAACCAAACCCCTCCCAATATTTAAAAATAATTAAAATAGAAAAAAAAAAT
This sequence comes from Fringilla coelebs, assembly GCF_963513975.1. Classification (NCBI taxonomy): domain Eukaryota; kingdom Metazoa; phylum Chordata; class Aves; order Passeriformes; family Fringillidae; genus Fringilla; species Fringilla coelebs. Next base: position 624,382 of record NC_140031.1, read on the forward strand.
TAAAAATAAAAAATAAAATTAAAACCCCAAAGCCCCCCAAATAATCAAAAATCCAAAGGAAAATGGAAAAAGCCTTGCAAAAATAAAAATAAAATAAAAATACCAGAGCACAAAAATGAAAGAAATTTAAAAAGAATTCAACAGAACCAAAAATACAAAAAAACCCACAAGAGAAATATCAAAAACCCTTTAAAAACCAAGAAATTTTAAATAAAAATTGCAAAATAAAAGGAAAAAATACTCAAACAGCCCCAAAATGGTAAAAATCATTTTAATGAGCAAACAAGAGAAAGTGCCAGAAAAGGAACATTCGAAACCCTCCAAAAGTCCCCCAGAAATTATAAAAATAAAATAGAAAACAAGAAAGAAAATAAAATGAAGAAATAAAATAAAATAATTTAAATAAAATAAAAAATAAATAAAATAAAATAAAATTAAATACCCCCAAATAAAAATAAAAAAGCAAAATCCAGACCCCAGAAGAAATAAAACCTAGAGTGGAATGGAGTAAAATAAAATAAAATAAAATAAAATAAAATAAAATAAAATAAAATAAAATAAAATAAAATTCTATGAAACAAAATGCACCACAATAAAATAAAAAATAAAGTGAGGAAAAGGAAAAACTAAACTAAAAAAAAAACACAATAAAATAAAATGATTACTTAAAAATACTAAACTAAAAAATAAAAATAAGTTCAAAAATAAATGAATGAAAGGAAATAAAGTCAAATGAATAAAATAAATAAAAATATTAGAATACAATAAAATAAAAATAATTTTTAAAATAAAATAAAAATGAATAAAAATAATCACAAAATTAAATTAAATTAACAATAAGAAATAAAAATATAAATAAATTATATTTTAATTTTTTAAAATTAATGAATAATTTTAAAATAAAATAAAATTGAACATAATAAATAATTTTAAAAATAAAGTAAGAAACCAAACGAAAATGTTTAAAATAAATAAATAAATAATTGTAAATAAATAATTTAAGAATAATATGAAAACAAATAAATAAATAATGGAATGAAGAAAAAGAAAGGGAAATAAAATAAAAATAAATAATAGGAATAAAGTGGAATAAAAATAAAAGTAAAATAAAATAAAAATAATATGAAATTGATTGAAAGGAAATGTAAATAAAATTAAATATAAAATTTAAAAATTATTACAAAAAATAGAGAAAAGAAGTAAAATAAAAATAAAATAAAATAAAAGTGTCATGAAATTGAATAAAATGCCAGAGAGTCAAATGGTAACATTTGAAAACTTTATTAAAAATAGAGATTTATTTGATAATGAAACCTATATGAAAAACTAGAAAATCAAATCAATAAAGGAGTAGAGAATGGAATAAAATGAAAAATGTTTATTTTTGATTTTATTTAAAATCAAGAATGAAATCAAGTCAAAGTGAAATGAAATAAAAGGCAAGAATGATTAAAAGCTAAAGGTAAAAAGTTACTCATAACATTTAAAAGAAAATCAAGCCAAAGTGGAATTAAAATAAAATAAAATTGAAATTGAGTCAAATAAAATAAAAGTAGTCAAATTTTAAAAAAAATCAATGAAGTCAAATAAAAACTAATTGAAAAAGAAAATAAGAAAATAAGCAGAAACTTTTGAACTAAAATAAAATAAAATAAAATAAACTAGTAATTAAGGAATATAAAAGTGTAATGGAAAAAGGTAAAATATAAATAAAGATCAAGAATAAAATAATAAAAAATAAAATAAAATTTAAAAAATAAATTTAAGTAAAATGAAATAAGATGACATAATGAACTAAAAATAATGAAAATAATATGAAATCAAAATGTTAAAATGAAATAGAAAGAAAATAAATTTTTAAATCAATTTCAAAGTAAAAATAGACGAAAATAAAGTCAAAAATGCAATGGAATGCAATGCAATGCTAAAGCCAGGCAATGAGGGAGTTGTTTGCAGTGTTGCAGTGGCACAAGTGAAACATGAAGTGAAGGTGCCTGGCACACACGGACAGTGACACACAGTGACACACAGTGACACGCACACAGTGACACGCACACAGTGACACACACGGAGTGACACACAGTGACACACACAGTGACACACACACAGTGACACACACAGTGACACACACACAGTGACACACACAGATAGACAGACACAGATAGACACACACACGGACAGTGACACACACACAGATAGATGGACACACACACACAGAGTGACACACAGTGACACGCACACAGTGACACACACAGATAGACAGACACAGATAGACACACACCCACACAGTGACACACACACAGATAGATGGACACACACACACAGAGTGACACACACACACAGAGACGCACACAGAGTGACACACACACAGACACAGACAGACACACGGACACATCAGACACAGACAGACACATGGACACACACAGACACACACATAGACACAGGCAGATCACAGACACATGGACACAGAGTGACAGACACACACACAGACAGACACACGGACACACAAAGTGACACACAGACACGGACAGGCACAGACACACACACAGAGTGACACATGGATGCAGAAAGCGACACACAGACGTAGACACACAGACAGACACACAGAGTGACAGAGACACACACACAGATGGACAGACAGATCAGACACAGACACACGGACACACAGAGTGACGCGCACACACACACACAGACAGACACACGGAGTGAGAGACACACAGACGGACAGTCAGATCAGACACAGACAGACAGACGGACACACAGAGTGACACACACACACACAGGGTGACACAGACAGACACACACACAGACAGACAGACACACAGACAGTTCCCGGTGCCCGCCCCGCTCAGCAGCGCCACACAGCGGCCGGACAGCCCCGGAACAGCGGCCGTGTGCAACATCGGGGGAATGACATAATAATAAGTAAATAAATAAATAAATAAATAAATAAATAAATAAATATTATAATAATAAGAAGAAGAAGAAGAAGAAAAAGAAGAGTAATAATAGTAATAGTAGTAGTAATAATAATAATAATAATAATAATAATAATAATAATAATAATAATAATAATAATAATAATATTCCTTAATTAATTCGAGAATTCACTACTAATTAGGTACCATATCTAAAAAAACCTCATTACTAGATAATTACCCAAGAACCTTATTACTATTATGATCATTATCCTACTAAATATATAACTAATAATTATATATTAAAGAAATAAAGAAATCAAATTAAATCAATTAATATGGGTTAATATTATTAAATAATAGTATAGATAATAATTCTTCTTATTATAAATAATAAAATATTTATTATAAATAAAATTATTATTATTGTAATGTTAAATATATAATTAATAAAGATATTAAATTAAAGAAATTGATAAATATATTAATATCATTATTAACTAATATTATAATGTATAAGAATAATTATTAATTTTTCATTAATTCTAGAATTGACTATTAATTAGGTACCATCTCTAAAAAACCTAATTAGTAAATAACTACCCAAGAACATTATTATTATTATTATTATTATTATTATTATTATTATTATTATTATTATTATTATTATTATTATTATTAATATTAATATTAATATTAATATTAATATTATTAATAATATTATTATTAATATTATTAATATTATTATTACTCCTTTCTAATAATAATGATAATAATAAATTCTTTATTAATTCGAGAATTGATCATTAATTAGGTACCATTTCTAAACGACCTCATCAGTAATTACCCCCAAATCACACCGTTATTAATTGCTAATTAATAATTAAATAGCTACTTGATTATTAATTACCGATTAATAACTAATTAGATATATGCTAGAAGTTGTTAATTTGTTAGTAAATAACTATTAATTAAATATTCTTTGATTAATCAATCTTTAATTTGGTAATCGACTATTAATTAGTTCTTATTTTTTAACGACCTAATTAATAATTCATACATATATAACTAATTATTAATTGATAATTAATATGGAATCCAGTAATAAGTATGAATCGCTAATTAATAATTAATTAGCTAATAAGTCATTAATTAGGGACTGATCATTAAATAGTTAACCATTAATTGCTCATTAATTGCATAATCATTACTAGCTAATTATTTTTAAATTGCACTATTAAACACTAATTGCTTAGGACAAATTAATTTCCTAATTAATTATTAATTAATTGGTAAATAATTATTAAACACTAATTATTATTTATAAGGTCATTCATGATAAATTTCTAATCAATAATCAATTACATAATTAATTATTAATTTAAATTTATTTTCATTAAATAAAAATTTGATTCTTAACAAGAAAATATTAATTCGCAATTAATAAAGGGCTATTAATTAGGTACAATCTCTCCATTACATAATTAGGAAGTCATTAAAAATAATTATGTAATTATTTATTGCTAATTAATATTTAATAATATAATTATCAGTCACTAATTATTAATAGTTAATACGCTAACAAATTATTAATTAGGTATTAGTATTTAATTCGGTATTAAACATTAATTACTGGTTAATAAGTAATTTCATAATTACATATTTACTGCTAATTAATAATTAATTAGCAATTAATAACCCCCAATATCGAAGTCATTACATAACTAATCCCTGATTAATAATTTATGACCTAATTAATTATTAATTAGCTCATAGCAATGACCTAATTAAACATGACAGGCAAATTAGTAATTATTTAATTGATTAAGCAATAATTGCTAAATTATAATAATTACCCAATTATTAGTTGCAATTAATGTTTAACGACCTAATTAACTAGTACCCTAATTAATAACCAACAGCTAATTAATTATTAATTGCACAATGAAGCATTAATTGCTAATGCATCATTACCACGTTAATTATTAATTGCTATTAATATTCAATTAGGTCATTAAACATTAATTAGCAAATTATAATCAATTACCTCATTAATACTCGCTAATTAAAAATCAATTAGCAATAATTAATTACATAATTGATTATTTACTAGCTATTAACAATTAATTACCTAGTTTATTAATAACCCCTCATGAATAATTTACTACCTAATTATTAATAACTAATTAATAATTTATGACCTTATTAATTCGCTATTAATAATTAATTATTAGATTGCTAATTATTTTTAATTGGCTGGTAATTTATTGGTAATTAGCTATTATCTCATTAAATCGGTAATTAATCAATGATTCGGTAATTGGCTATTAATGAGGTATAATTCCTTAACTACTTAATTAGTAATTAATAATTCTGTAACTAATTATCAAGTGCTAGTCAATATTTAATCAACTAATTAATTATTATGCCCTAATTAATTTTAATTAGGCAATTATTTCTCACTTAAGAATAACTTAATTCATCATTATTTGCTAATTAATAATTTAATAGCTAATTAATTATTATTTGCTAAATAATTATTAGCTAGCTCATTGATTATTAATTGCTAATGAATATTCTGATTCTCATTAATTATTACTTGATAATTAATAATAAAGTAGCTCATTATCATTAATTACTAATTAATAAATATCTCATTGTTATTAATAGCTAATTAATGTTCATTAGCTCATTCTTATTAATAATTCAGTGCTTCATTAACTGCCGGATTAATTAATGATTGATCTGTTGATCGATTGCATCGTTTATTAATTACATCATTAAACACTTGATTAGAATTAGGTGAGGAAGTTTTCAGGCACTCATTAATGCGGGAATTAGAAATTAATTAGAGATTATTGATTAATCAATCAGAAATGAGGGAATCAGTGATCGATTAGTTATGACTAATTGCTTGGTTAGAATGCCTGGCTAATGAGCTCCTGCAGGCATCAACAATCGATCCCCGATCCATCGATCCCAGTGACGTCACCCGCTCTATAATGGCACAGCTAATTAACAAAGTCCTTAATTACAGCTCCGCGCCCTACCTGCGGCTGCCGTGCTGATCCACCAGGTGGCGCTGCAGGCCGCGCCATGCTCGGGGACACGGACACAGAGGGGTGTCACCTCCCGGGACAGCCCTGAGTGTCACCACCCCCCCGGACACCCATTTGTGTCACCTCCCTGCCGGGACACCCCTGAGTGTCACCTCTCTGGGACACCCATTTGTGTCACCACCCCGGGACACCCATTTGTGTCACCTCCCTGCCGGGACACCCCTGAGTGTCACCTCTCTGGGACACCCATTTGTGTCACCACCCCCCCCGGGACACTCTTGGGGACATGAGACATTCATTTGTGTCACCTCCTCAGGATACACATTTGTGTCACCTCCCTGGGACTCTCATTTGTGTCACCTCCCTGGGACCCTCGTTTGTGTCACCTCCCTGGGACTCTCGTTTGTGTCACCTCTCTGTGACACTCTTGGGGACATGAGACATCCATTTGTGTCACCCACCCTGGGACTCTCTTTTGTGTCACCTCCCTGGGACTCTCGTTTGTGTCACCTCCCCAGGACACTCTTGGGGACATGAGACATTCATTTGTGTCACCTCCCTATGATACACATTTGTGTCACCCACCCTGGGACTCTCGTTTGTGTCACCTCCCTGGGACACACGCCTGTGTCACCTCCCCAGGACACGCTTGGGGACATGAGACATTGATTTGTGTCACCTCCCTGGGACTCTCATCTGTGTCACCTCCCTGGGACACACATCTGTGTCACCTCCCCAGGACACTCTTGGGGACATGAGGCATCCATTTGTGTCACCCACCCTGGGACCCTCATTTGTGTCACCTCCCCAGGACATGCTTGGGGACATGAGACATCCATTTGTGTCACCTCCCCTGGGACCCTCATTTGTGTCACCTCCCCAGGACACTCTTGGGGACATGAGACATTAATTTCTGTCACCTCCCTATGATACACATTTGTGTCACCTCCCTGGGACCCTCGTTTGTGTCACCTCTCTGGGACACTCTTGGGGACATGAGACATCCATTTGTGTCACCTCCCCTGGGACCCTCGTTTGTGTCACCTCCCTGGGACTCTCATTTGTGTCACCTCCCTGGGACCCTCATTTGTGTCACCCACTCTGGGACTCTCGTTTGTGTCACCTCCCCAGGACACTGTTGGGGACCTGAGACATTCATTTGTGTCACCTCCCTATGATACACATTTGTGTCACCTCCCTGGGACTCTCGTTTGTGTCACCTCCCTGGGACACACATCTGTGTCACCTCCCCAGGACACTCTTGGGGACATGAGACATTCATTTGTGTCACCTCCCTGCCACACACATCTGTCACCTGTCCAGGGACATGCTCGGGGACACAGGACACTTCTTTGTGTCACCAATTCCTCCAGGACACCCATTTGTGTCACCTCCCTGGGACTCTCGTTTGTGTCACCTCCCTGGGACTCTCATTTGTGTCACTTCCCTGGGGCTCTCGTTTGTGTCACCTCCCTGGGACACACTTGGCAACACAAGACACTTGTGTGTGTCACCTCCCTGGGATGCCCTTGGGGACAGGGGACACTTGTATCACCTCCTCAGGACACACTTGGGGACAGGGGACACTCCTTTGTGTCACCTCCAGGGACCTGCTTGGGGACAAGGACACACGTTTGTGTCACTCCCCTGGGACACTCATTTGTGCCACCCGCTGGGACACGCTCGGGGACAAGGACACAGGTTTGTGTCACTTCGGGACACGCTCAGGGAAATGGGACACAGGTTTGTGTCACCTCCAGGGACACGCTCGGGGACAGGGGACACACAGTTGTGTCAACTCCAGGGACACACTTGGGGACAGGAACACACAGTTGTGTCACGTCCCTGGGACACCCATTTGTCCCTGCATGTCCCTGGGAGGTGACACAAACCTGAGTCCCATGTCCCCAAGGGTGTCCTGAGGTGACACACACCTGTGTCCCGTGTCCCTGAGCGTGTCCCGGGGAGGTGACACAGACCCGTGTCCCGTATCCCTGAGCGTGTCCTAGGTAGGTGACACAGACCTGTGTCCCTGAGCGTGTCCTGAGGTGACACAAACCTGTGTCCCGTGTCCCTGAGCGTGTCCCAGGTAGGTGACACACACCTGTGTCCCGTGTCCCTGAGCGTGTCCTAGGTAGGTGACACACACCTGTGTCCCTGAGCCTGTCCCAGGTAGGTGACACACACCTGTGTCCCGTGTCCCTGAGCGTGTCCCAGGTAGGTGACACACACCTGTGTCCCTGAGCGTGTCCCAGGTAGGTGACACACACCTGTGTCCCTGAGCGTGTCCCAGGTAGGTGACACACACCTGTGTCCTGTGTCCCTGAGCGTGTCCCAGGTAGGTGACACAGACCCGTGTCCCTGAGCATGTCCTAGGTAGGTGACACACGCCTGTGTCCCTGAGCGTGTCCCAGGGAGGTGACACAGACCTGTGTCCTGTGTCCTGGGGAGGTGACACAGACCTGTGTCCTGTGTCCCTGAGCGTGTCCCAGGTAGGTGGCACAGACCTGTGTCCCTGAGCGTGTCCCAGGGAGGTGACACACACCTGTGTCCCTGAGCGTGTCCCAGGGAGGTGACACACACCTGTGTCCCTGAGCATGTCCCAGGGAGGTGACATACACCTGTGTCCCGTGTCCCTGAGTGTGTCCTATATAGGTGACACAGACCTGTGTCCTGTGTCCCTGAGCGTGTCCTGAGGTGACACACACCTGTGTCCCATGTCCCTGAGCGTGTCCTGGGTAGGTGACACACACCTGTGTCCCGTGTCCTGGGGAGGTGACACAGACCTGTGTCCCGTGTCCCGGGGAGGTGACACAGACCTGTGTCCCTGAGTGTGTCCCGGGGAGGTGACACACACCTGTGTCCTGTGTCCCAGATAGGTGACACAGACCCGTGTCCCGTGTCCCGGGGAGGTGACACAGACCCGTGTCCCATGTCCCCAGACAGGGCCCAGAGTGGCAGTGCTGAAGCCCTCGGTGGTTCGCAGTCCTGCCTTTACCCTTTCATTTGTACCTTTACTCACACCCGCCAATAACTCACACGGACACGGGGAAGGGCAGGGGAGTTGGAGGTGCTTTTCCAGTTCATTTTATTTAATGCCGATGGGGAAAAGAGACAAAAGCATTAAGGCACGAATTAAACCCCACTTTTCCCTAGGAAGGACTCCAATTCCCGGCAAATTTAATCCGGACTACCTTAGGCCCGGCTTAGGCGCTGCTGGCGCGTCCCCGCGGCCGCGGGCGGAGCGGGAGCGGGTGACAGGCGCTGCCTCCCGGGAGAGCCGCCCGCAGCGGCGGGGCCGGCGCGGGCTGTCAGCTCCGGCTCAGCCTGCCATTTTCCTGCGGTAATTAGTCTCTCTGTGAGTTTTTAGGCTCCGTGTCGTGTTGCGAAGGCAACGTGTTCGACAGCGGTACCTGCCGGGGGAGGGAGGATCCGCGGCGGCCGCATTTTTCACGCCAGACAGCGGAAAAATGCGATGCGAAACTCGGCACCGGCGGGGGGCAGCGACAAGGAGGAGCCGAGGCAGGTGGCGAGTGTCGCACCGGCCCGCTGCCGCTCCCTGGGATCGCCGGCAAAGCCGGGCACGGGGGGACGGCGCGCACCGAACGGGGACTCGTTCCGCACCCGGGAACGCGATCAGAACCGCGGATCCCCGGGATCCGCTGCTGGAGCGATGGAGCGCGGCCCAGGCTCGGCAGCGATTCCCATCCTCTGGAAGGATGACACGTCCGGAGCGCGTCATCCATCAGCCCCAAATTGCTCAGCGAGCCGCGGGCCAGCGGGAGCGGCCCGAGCATCTGTTCCCGGTGCCGCCGCAGCCGCGCGCGGAGCCCCGGGCGGGGCCGGCCAGGGACACCGGGGACGTGCCGCACTGCCGAGGGTGGCGGGGCACCGTCGCTCTGAAATTCCCACATTTGCCGCAGTTGTGACCAAACGCCTTTTCCAGCGGGAATAAAAGCGCGGCCCGATGGATTTAACGGGCGCAGCTGCGTGCAGAGCCGTTCCATGAACATCTGCGGCGGGGCCGTTCATCCGGGCGGGAATTCTGCTGCCTCTGGGCAGGGGGTCTGAGCAGGGCCTTCCCCGCTGCTCCCGAACCCGAACCCTAACCCGAACCCGAACCAGAGCTCCCCGGAGCCCCGAGGGCACGCTGTCCGCAGTGCCTCAGTTTCCCCCGGGGTGACCCCCGCGTGCCCTCTCCCCTCGGAGCACCCCGCGGCGGTGCCAGGTGGGGGCTGGCATTGCTGCCAGCCTGCCCGCGCTCCCCATCGCTAGGCAACCGCTCGATCCCGCTTTCTGCGCTCCCAGTTGGCACCTCCCACCATGTTCCTGCCGCGCAGGGCACGCAAAGCCCCGTTTCTATCTTTGGGTGCCAGTGCACGTCGGAGGCACCGGCGCGAGGACGGGGAAATCGCTGGCACGGAGCGGGCGGGTGACACGGGGACCCCGCGCCTGGAGCTCCTCGGCGCGGGGCCGGGGGCTGCCGAGCCCGGGCCAAAAAAGTTGGGAGGGTTTTTTTTTTTTTTGTCACATCCCAACCGGGAGCCGCTCAAAGAAACAAACACTTTTAATGGAGCATATGCGGGCGCCGGAGAAGGAGAAGCCTCACAATGCATCTGCTGCGGGACCAGAAGGCTCCGCCGAGGTGTGAAGTGGGAGGAGAAAAATTCCGAGTGGATGATGCCAGAGAAGATTGCAGAAATATTAAGCAGAAGGAATATAAACACGTGGAGCTGGGAGGGCTGGCACAAAGAGCCATCGGGTTGGGATGGCCCCGGGCGCTGCTGCCCGTGCCCACGGACCCCTGCAGGGCGCTGCCCGTGCCAGGAGCCTTTCCCTGGCACGGGTGGCACCCCACGCACCATCCTACAGTCCCTTGCTAGCCACGGCACCCCACGGTTCTCCCGGGCCCCAGCAGAGCTCTGGCACTCGGCTCCAGCATCCCAGGGCCTGGCAGAGCGAGTTCCATTTTCCACAGGGAACAGCAGCTCTGCCGCGCTATCGATTTCCACGCGGCGAGCGCAAACACTGGCAACACCCGCCCCGGCTGCTGATAACGGGAGGGCTCCTTATCAGCTCAATATCACCTCATTACCCCTGGTCCGAGTCAGGAGCTGCAGGGCTTATCTGTGCCAGTCCAGCGAGGCTGAGCGCTCAGAGCTGGAAGCAGGATCCGGAGCCCTTAATTCTCCTGAATCCATGAACATGTGCCAGTTCCAGAGCTGCCTTTCCGCCCCCCTCTCCCCGAGCAGCGCCAGCAGCTGCAGCACAAGGCAGGGCCGGGATGTCCCGCTCGGCTCCCCGGGGAGGCGGAGCCCAGGGCCCGCGGCCGCCGGGGCGGCTTTGCCCGAGGTCCCGGCCGCGGAAGAGCCGGCGGCATCTGCCGAGGTGGCCGGGAGGGGCTTTAATGTATTCTCTGACCTTTGCGGGGCTCGCCAGCTGCAGCTGCCAGGCGGCCCGAGGGGGGCTCTGCCTGGGACGCGCAGCTCCCGGCTCCCTGATCGGGCAGCGAAGGAAGGAGCAGCTTCCCAAACGCTCCGGGCGCTCCCTGGCCAACAGGAACGGCGCGGCACGGATATTTTCAGTGACCCCCCCCAGCCCACCGCCCTGCTAACTGGGATTAACTGGGATACTATCTAGGTGCGATCCCTGCACATTCCAAGGTCACACATTGAACTGGCTGCCCAGGGCTTTGGGGAAGGAAAGATCCCACCCCCACGGGCGGGATGTGGCTGCCAGCTCCCGTGCCAAGGGCACACGCAGGTGCCCCGGCTGTGGATGCCACCCCGCACGGCAGCCTGGCTCCCCCGAAGCCGCGGCACGTAGGCAGAACTGCGGAGCAATAATGAGGCAAAGATGTTTGGCCCGCTAAATGAGCCTCATTAGAGATGCGCTCGGAGCCATCAGGAGCGAGAGGTGCCCCAATTCCTCTAATGCCCATCGTGGGCGGCTCCTGGAGAGTCGTTGCAGCACCTGCACGGGCGCGGCTGCGGCAGCCCGGCTCTCACCACGCCCTGCCGAGCCCCGAGGAGGAGCCGAAGGATGCTGGAAGCAGGTAATGACTATTCCCTTCTCAGCAGCCTCCTAATGCAGCCTCATCCCCGGGAACGCGGCACATCCGCCTCCTTTGGAGGCGGCTCATTACAGGCGGAGGTTTTGCACTCCCACTGCTCCAGGAAGATGGTGCATTTTTCAAATTTGATTCCTAAACCAATTAGTTTGCCATGCTCTAAATGCCTCCTTTATCCTGCACACATTATCCGGCAGCGCCGTCGCTGCTTTCGTGGGAATCGTTACTGGAGCTGGAATGCTGGGGCTGGTGGCAAGGTACAAACAGAGGGGGCACTTCCAGCCCTGCATCCCCCAGATCTGCTCCAGGGGAAATGATCCAGCCCTGCATCCCACAGATCTGCTCCAGGGGAAATGATCCAGCCCTGCATCCCAAAGATCTGCTCCAGGGGAAATGATCCAGCCCTGGATCCCACAGATCTGCTCCATGAAAAATGATCCAGCCCTGCATCCCACAAATCTGCTCCAGGGGAAATGATCCACTCCTGCATCCCACAGATCTGCTCCAGGGGAAATGATCCAGCCCTGCATCCACAGATCTGCTCCAGGGAAAAGGATCCAGCCCTGGATCCCACAGATCTGCTCCATGGGAAATGATCCAGCCCTGGATCCCACAGATCTGCTCCAGGGGAAATGATCCAGCCCTGCATCCCACAGATCTGCTCCATGGGAAATGATCCAGCCCTGGATCCCACAGATCTGCTCCAGGGGAAATGATCCAGCCCTGCATCCCACAGATCTGCTCCAGAGGGAGTGATCCAGCCCTGCATCCCACAGATCTGCTCCAGGGGAAATGATCCAGCCCTGGATCCCACAGATCTGCTCCAGGAGAAATGATCCAGCCCTGGATCCCACAGATCTGCTCCAGGAGGAAATGATCCAGCCCTGCATCCCACAGATCTGCTCCAGGAGAAATGATCCAGCCCTGGATCCCCCAGATCTGCTCCAGGGGAAATCATCCAGCCCTGCATCCCACAGATCTGCTCCAGGAGGAAATGATCCAGCCCTGCATCCCACAGATCTGCTCCAGGGGAAATGATCCAGCCCTGGATCCCAACTTTATATAACTTTCTACCATCTCTAACATTAGACAGAACTATCTAGAGACACCTTATTACCCCTACATATCCACCACAATGTCACGAATTCCAAACTGTTTGGTTCGAGATCTCCATTTGGAACAAGTCCAGGCACTGAGGACCCTTTGGAAAATCCTCCCGTGCACAGGAATGAGGTGCAAACAAAACCCAGCACTGTCACGTGGCGGTGAATGTGTGAAACACCATCCCAGCCGCGGAGCGGGACATTCCCGGAGCAATCCCTCTTATTTAGCAACTCCCAAATCCCCCAGGGACCGCCCCCTCTGATATCTGGAGGCTCTGTGTGCCCCTGTGCCACCCGGCCCGGGCGGCAGGGCTTTGGGAAAGGCCGGAGAACGCTCCCCATCCCCATCCCCGTGCCGTTAAGGGGTTTCTGGAGCGAGCCCTGCCCTCGGTGTCCCAGCAGCTGTTGCCCATCTCCTCCCCGCAGGTATCGGCAGGGATTAGTGCTGCTTGGCCTGCTCGGCAGCACAAGGAGAGGATGTGTAATTGCATTACCCACGCTCCAGCTCGCCGCGGCGGCGCTGCCTCCATCCCCGCAGCCCCTCCCTCCCTCCCTCCCTCCCGCGCTCATTTTCCAGCCCGTGGCCCCGTTCCAGGTAGGAAGCCGCACACCTGGCAGCACCTTCCAGCTCTCTCACCGGGCTCCCCAATTTGCAGCCGGGTGGTTCCTCTGGCGGAGGAAAACCGCTGCTTTCCCAGCCCATCTGGGACCGCTTCCAGGAGACACCCGAGTCCCTGGGACAGGAGGGGGGTCTGGGTGACGCTTACCGCGCCTCAGGGGGCTGTGGTGGGTGAAAATTGTGGAATTTCTGCTGGAAATCCTGGCAATGGGCACGAAAGCTTTGAAGGAGAACCTCGTGCCCCTCGGGGCGAGGCACACCTCGGTCACCCCCAAAATGCACAAAGACTTAGCGCATTCCAAACTCGCCCCCACGCTTCCTGACTGAGCTCCTTGATTCAACCACTGCTCCATCCTAGGACACCCGGGATTTGCCCCCACCAGAGTTGCAATGAAAGAAGCAAACAAGTCTCAGTACAAGTTTTTCTAGGGATGACACCGGACTCTAAGCACAGCTCTGGTTTGGAGACCCCCGGCCATCGAGAGACCCTTCCCCAAAGCAAGGGCACGGCCTCGCTGCCGCCCCAGGGACATGAACCGGGGAGGAACCCGGATTTGGGGGTGTGGAGCCCGCCCTGGCCGGCACAGAGCCCCCCTTTGCCCAGCCTGGCAGCAGGAAGGAGCTGCAGAGCCGGAGGGCAGCTCCCGGCTGAGCCCAAACCACGGCGGCTTAAGAGACTTTACAACCTTGGATCTCCCTTTGGAGCGGGATTAGAGGGCGTTTGTCCTCCAGATTCACACCAGAAGGAGCCAACTTTAATCTCCTCCAGGGCCTTGTTATCCTCTTTTCTGCGACTCATCCTATCGGATGTGCAGCCTCTCCAGAGGGGGGAGCTGGGCCTGCCGTGCCCCTTCAGCTGCCCGTGGGCCCGAGGTGGAGCAGGGAAACGGTCCCTGCCTGTGCCTGGTTGTGTGGGCAGGCTGGGAAACCTCTCCAAGGCCCGGATCTGCTCTCCTGGCAGCTGTCTGGGGCCACACACCAATTAACAACTCCCCAGCACCCACATTCCCTGGAGCAGTTCCAAAACATCAGGACAGCTGCCTGCGACAAAAAGGTGCTTCCTTCACCCCTCATTAATTTTTCCAGGGATCTGGCACTTGCTATGGCTAATGGACAAGGGGAATGATTAATCCCCATCTTTTTGCTGGAGATCAGGATAGAGTGAGGAAGGAAGGGAAGCTATAATGAGACCCATTCCCACGTAGTAATGTTTGAAGAATCTCAAAGTACCATTCTTCCACCCTCTGCAAAGGCACGGAGGATTTCAAAAGGACACATCTCAGTTCACCCCTCATTCCAGCCTTCCCCAATGAGAAATTCCAATGGCAATAAAGCAGGGAACTCGCCGTGCCAGCGGCAGCCTTCGAACGGATGGCTTGGCGAGGGAGAGGAGGGAAGGAAGCACTCAAAGCTCTCATCAGATGCTCCGAAAATTATTTCAGCTGCTAAAAATGCTAAACAAATTTGGATTTCAAAGGCCATGTTCCAAACCCTTCCCCTTTGATAATTGCTTTTTTCGTTTTTTGAAGCCATCTGTCATAGATTTCATTCCAGCCTCAGAGGGCCGATGCTCCCCTCACGGAGCGCCCGGGATGGGGAATGTGGCGGCTCCCCGGTGAGACCTCGGGACCCCTTCCAGTGCCCCGGGGGGGCTCCGGGAGAGCTGCCGAGGGACTTTGGACAAGGCACGGGACGCCGGGACAAGGGGAGAGGCTTGCCTTTGACAGACGGGCCTCGACGGGACACCGGGAGGCGCTTTCTGCCCGTGAGGGGGCTGAGCCCCGGCCCGGCGCGCCCACAGCAGCTGCGGCCGCCCGGTCCCTGGAAGCGTTCCGGGGCAGTTTGGAATTACCTGGGTGGTGGCAGGTGCAGGTGTGGCACCGGGTGGTCGCCGAAGCCTCCTCCTTCCCGAGCCGCCGGTGGCTCCGCGCTCGCTCCGCGCCGCCGGGGCCGCTCCGCTCCGTGAGGGGAAACCCGGGGCGACAGCGCCCCCTGGCGGCCCGCGCGCTGAGGCAGCGCCGCGCGAGGGCGGGAAAACGGCGGGAAAACGGCGGGGACGTGAGGGGGGACAGGGACAGGGACGGGGACAGGGACGGGGACAGGGACAGGGACAGGGACAGGGACGGGGACAGGGACGGGGACAGGGACAGGGACAGGGACAGGGACAGGGAGTGGGACAGGGACAGGGACAGGGACAGGGACGGACAGCGCCGATGGGACAGGGACAGCACCGATGGGACAGGGACAGCTCCTGAGGGCAGCGAGAGCTCCCGAGGGCAGGGACAGCTCCCCATGGCAGGGACAGCTCCCCATGGCGGAGACAGTTCCTGAGGGCAGGGACAACTCCTGAGGGCAGGGACAGCTCCCCATGGCAGTGCCACCTCCACAGTCAGCTCCTGAGGGCAGGACAGTTCCTGAGGGCAGGGACAGCTCCTGAGGGCAGGGACAGCTCCTGAGGGAAGGGACAGCTCCCCATGGCAGTGCCACCTCCACAGTCAGCTCCTGAGGGCAGGACAGTTCCTGAGGGCAGGGACAGCTCCTGAGGGCAGGGACAGCTCCTGAGGGAAGGGACAGCTCCCCATGGCAGTGCCACCTCCACAGGCAGCTCCTGAGGGCAGGGACAGCTCCTGAGGGCAGTGACGGGTCCGCTATGGGGGTGACAGCACCGCTATGGCAGTGCCACCTCCTGAGGGCGGTGACAGCTCTCCATGGCAGCTCCCCATGGCAGCGATGGCTCCGCTGTGGCCCCTGGAATGGCCCCAGCAATGTCCCTTTGGGTGACCCTGGAATGTCCCACAGGGGACTCCAGGAGCCCCACGCCAGGTGCCCACGCCCTGCAGCATCCACCAGCAGCTGGTTTGATGCCGTGCCAGAGAGGGATTCATATTTATCCCCATTCCAGCCCCAGCTCTTTTCCCATGCGCTGAGGTCCTTGGATTTTATTTTTTCAAGCCAGGCCTCTGAAACCTGACAGTCCTGAGGGTCCTTTTTGACCTTACAGCAACATTTCGGCTGCTTTGTCGGGAATGCCCCAGAGAGAGGCAAGGAGAGGCTCTCACAGAGTGCGCTGGATCCCCCTGCCAGGGCGGGCGGGCAGGAGGAGCTCGGGCCGTGCCGTGCCGTGCCGTGCCGTGCCGTGCCGTGCCGTGCCGTGCCGTGCCGTGCCGTGCCGTGCCCCGCTGGCTCCCGGCGGCGGCAGCCGGGAATGCGCCCAGAGAACGGCGCGATTGGATTAAAAAAGGCCACAGGGTGACCAGATGTTCTGGGCAGCAAAGCACGACTGCGAGGGGGGGCCGGCGGAGCGGCGCGGGGAGCGCTGGAGGCGGCGAGCGAGGGATGGGGGATGGATGGATGGATGGATGGATGGATGGATGGATGGATGGATGGATGGATGGATGGATGGATGGATGGAAGCAGGAGAGGTCTCCTGACACTACTGCTGCAGCTACAGGGAAAAATGGAACTTTTCTGCCACTGCCCTCCTCCTTCAGACGCCACAGAGATGTTCACAGCAGCACAAAGCCCCCCCCTTGTTTCAGTTCCTAGTCCAGCTCAGCCCCTTTGCATCTCCTCCTTCCTCCTCTGCCCTTTCCAAATCCTCTGGAGTTTTGCCACTTGGCCCTTTCCATTCTCATCCCGCTGCCATTCCCATTCCCATTCCCATTGCCATCCCATTCCCAGCAGAGAATGCCACTGGGAAATCAGCAGAATTTTTGGAAACTGAGTCGAGTTAGAAGCGCTGGAAACTGTTCCCTCCCGCTGGAATTCGGGCCTGTACAAGAGCCAAGTGCCCAGATTCAAAGTGTTTGCAAATGAAAATAAAATCAGCTCTGGTGGTAACGGGCTGGGGGATAAAACTCGGTCCCAAGAGGAGAATCCATGTGGGGAGGAATTGTCCCCATGGGGCAGCGGTGTGGGGATGACCCTGAAATCCCACCCAGGACACCCAAGAGCCCAGATTCTGGAGGGGCAAACGGGGTGACAGGAATTCCTCCTGTGTTCTTTATTTTACTGCTCTCAAACAAGCGACTGCAAAGTGCAAAGCTTTGGGGCTAAAAATAGCTCAAGCTGTTCTAGCGGTGACTTGGTCTTGGGGAAAAAACCCCTCCATTTCCATCAGCTCTTTGAAATTACAGTTTGGAAAAGAAACTTTTTTATTCAGTGGAGAAAATGTGTTTTTTAAACACTCCACCCCCCAGTTTACCTGGAATATTGATGGCCCCACTCCCCGGAGCCGGAAGGGATGGGAACGAGCAGTTGTTTTCCAGAACTTGCATTTCAAATGCATTTAACTCCCAATTAAAGAAACGAATGTGTGCTCACAAATGCAAATAAGAGCCCCTCTGCAGGAGAGAATTCCCCTGGGCTGGGGGAGCGGCCCGGGCAGAGCTGGGTGCAGAACATTATCCATAAAGGCTGTAATCCAATCCGGCCCTTCCTACAACACTTTCACAGCACGCCGGGATTTTTTTTTTTGCAGGATATTTTCTATTTTCATCCCGTGATCCCGTGTAATACATAGTCTTGGCATTTCTTATCACTTCCAACCATGCCTTTCGCAATTTTTTTTATGTTTGTTCCAAATTTCAGGGCCGCGCATCCTTTTTGCCTCAGACCAAAAGCCTATCGCTCGTTCTCATCATTTTAATTAAACCAGGGCCAAGGCAGGGCAAATGTTTGATTTTGACTCCAAAGGTGCATGCAAATCACCAGCTCCATTTGATTGGGGATGGAAAGGCTCCATCCTTCCTGGAGATGGAGTGGAGGTGCCTGCCAAACCCGGGGCCGGGAATGAAAAGCTCAATTCCCGCTGAATGAAGCGGAATTTTTGCAGGCATTGTTTTGAAGATCCGACGCCGTAAAAACTCCTGGCTGGATTGGAATTCATCAACTCCCAACAAGCAAGGGCTGAAATTTGCATGAAATTTCCCAGCATGGCAACGATCTCCAAATGACTTCCTCTTGTAATGCCTTCCCATTAACGGCACTTCCAAGTGCAGCTGTGCAAGATGAACCCCGAGCTGGAGCAGGATCCAGCACAAGGAGCTGATTCTGGCCAGGCACAGCCAGTTCCCTTTGGATTTGGGAATTTTCTCCAATTTCACAATGGTTTGGGAATTTCCTCCAATTCCCTTTGGGAATTTTCTCCAATTTCCCAACAGCTTTGGGAATTTCCTCCAATTTCCCAGTGGTTTGGGGAACTTCCTCTGATTTCCCTTTGGGAATTTCCTCCAATTTCCCATTGGCTTTGGGAATTTCCTCCAATTCCCTTTGGGAATTTCCTCCAGTTCCCTTTGAGAATTTCTTCCAATTTTCCAACAGCTTTGGGAATTTCCTCCAATTCCCTTTGGGAATTTCCTCCAATTTCCCAATGGTTTGGGGAATTTACTCCAGTTCCCTTTGGGATTTTTCTCCAATTTCCCTTTGGGAATTTCCTCCAATTCTCTTTGGGAATTTCCTCCAATTCCCTTTGTGAATTTCCTCCAGTTCCCTTTGGGAATTTCCTCCAATTTCCCAACAGCTTTGGGAATTTCCTCCAATTTCCCTTTGGGAATTTCCTCCACTTCCCTTTGGGAATTTCCTCCAATTTCCCAATGGTTTGGGAATTTCCTCCAATTCCCTTTGGGAATTTCCTCCAGTTCCCTTTGGGAATTTCTTCCAATTTCCCAACAGCTTTCGGAATTTCCTCCAATTTCCCAACGGCTTTGGGAATTTCCTCCAATTCCCTTTGGGAATTTCCTCCAATTTCCCAACAGCTTTGGGAATTTCCTCCACTTCCCTTTGGGAATTTCCTCCAATTTCCCATTGGCTTTGGGAATTTCCTCCAGTTTCCGTTTGGGAATTTCCTCCAATTTCCCAATGGTTTGGGGAATTTCCTCCAATTCCCTTTGGGAATTTCCACCAATTTCCCTTTGGGAATTTCTTCCAATTTCCCAACAGCTTTGGGAATTTCCTCCAATTCCCTTTAGGAATTTCCTCCAATTTCCCAATGGTTTGGGGAATTTCCTCCAATTCCCTTTGGGAATTTCCTCCAATTTCCCAATGGCTTTGGGAATTTCCTCCAGTTCCCTTTGGGAATTTCCTCCAATTTCCCATTGGCTTTGGGAATTTTCTCCAATACCCTTTGGGAATTTCCTCCACTTCCTTTTGGAAATTTCCTCCAATTTCCCAACAGCTTTGGGAATTTCCTCCAATTTCCCTTTGGGAATTTCCTCCACTTCCCTTTGGGAATTTCCTCCAGTTTCCCAAGGGAGATGCTCCTTCCCTGCCTGTCTCCCGATGGCTGGAATGTTTTTGCAGCCCGAGCGGATTTGAGTTATTTATTGGGAATGTATTTTCCCAGGAAATAAACGCCGGGGCTGTAATTTGGATGTAATGTTCCCCAAAAGCCATTCAGGCAAAATCTCTTTTTAACTGTGCCTAATTACGGATCCGCACCAAAAACCGGGAGCAGCCGACGGAATGTTGATTATTTCCCTCGCAAAGGGGAAAAATCATCAATTCTTTCTAATGGGATCTTTAATAATAAAACAGAACATAATCATTACTACCCAAAGACTGATGGCTTCCATGGGGCTTCCTCACCAGCGCCTCCTCTGATTCCAGCGCTCGCAGCATTAATTATTGGAGACTAATTAGGCAAAATTGCAATGGAAACCCTAATGAGGGCGGGGCTCCCAAACCCAAACTCCTCTGGATTCTCCTTTTCTGGGAGCTTGTGGGGAGCCCAGGCTGGTGTCACGGCAGTGATCTCAGCGCGAGGTCACCTCCCGAGGGACATCCGTCCTGGGTGCCAGCCGCGTGCAGGACAGATGGACACGCTGGATTCCTGCTGCCACGCGCTGTCTGGGACACTGCTGTCACCCTCCTGGATCCATGTGTGTCCCCATGTGTGTGACACTGCTGCCCCTCCTGGCTCCCTGTGTGTCCCCATGTGTGTGACACTGCTGCCACCCTGGCTCCATGTGTGTGACACTGCTGTCCCTCCTGGTCCCATGTGTGTGACACTGCTGTCACCCTCCTGGCTCCATGTGTGTGACACTGCTGTCCCTCCTGGTCCCATGTGTGTGACACTGCTGTCCCTCCTGGTTCCCTGTGTGTGACACTGCTGTCTCTCCTGGTTCCCTGTGTGTGACACTGCTGCCACCCTGGCTCCATGTGTGTGACACTGCTGTCCCTCCTGGCTACATGTGTGTGACACTGCTGTCTCTCCTGGTTCCCTGTGTGTGACACTGCTGCCACCCTGGCTCCATGTGTGTGACACTGCTGCCACCCTGGCTCCCTGTGTGTCCCCATGTGTGTGACACTGCTGCCACCCTGGCTCCCTGTGTGTCCCCATGTGTGTGACACTGCTGCCACCCTGGCTCCATGTGTGTGACACTGCTGTCCCTCCTGGTTCCCTGTGTGTGACACTGCTGCCACCCTGGCTCCATGTGTGTGACACTGCTGTCACCCTCCTGGCTCCATGTGTGTGACACTGCTGCCACCCTGGCTCCATGTGTGTCCCCATGTGTGTGACACTGCTGTCCCTCCTGGCTCCATGTGTGTGACACTGCTGCCACCCTGGCTCCATGTCTGTGACACTGCTGCCACCCTGGCTCCATGTGTGTGACACTGCTGCCACCCTGGCTCCATGTGTGTGACACTGCTGCCCCTCCTGGCTCCATGTGTGTCCCCATGTGTGTGACACTGCTGCCACCCTGGCTCCATGTGTGTGACACTGCTGTCCCTCCTGGCTCCATGTGTGTGACACTGCTGTCCCTCCTGGCTCCATGTGTGTGACACTGCTGCCACCCTGGCTCCCTGTGTGTGACACTGCTGTCACCCTCCTGGTCCCATGTGTGTGACACTGCTGTCCCTCCTGGTCCCATGTGTGTGACACTGCTGTCACCCTCCTGGCTCCATGTGTGTGACACTGCTGTCCCCCCTGGCTCCATGTGTGTGACACTGCTGTCCCCCCTGGCTCCATGTGTGTGACACTGCTGTCTCTCCTGGTTCCCTGTGTGTGACACTGCTGTCCCTCCTGGCTCCATGTGTGTGACACTGCTGCCACCCTGGCTCCCTGTGTGTCCCCATGTCTGTGACACTGCTGCCACCCTGGCTCCCTGTGTGTGACACTGCTGTCCCTCCTGGTCCCATGTGTGTCCCCATGTGTGTGACACTGCTGCCACCCTGGCTCCATGTGTGTGACACTGCTGTCCCTCCTGGTCCCATGTGTGTCCCCATGTGTGTGACACTGCTGCCACCCTGGCTCCATGTGTGTCCCCATGTGTGTCACACTGCTGCCACCCTCCTGGCTCCATGTGTGTGACACTGCTGCCACCCTGGCTCCATGTGTGTGACACTGCTGTCCCTCCTGGCTCCCTGTGTGTCCCCCACGCCGCGTGTGACGCTGCTGCCGATGTGCAATGCTGACCTCATTAATTATCCCTTAATCACGAGCTCATTTGTTGCCCATCCAAGGCAGGATCCCACCAAAGATCTCTCCCGGAATTCGGGGCCCAGGCCCCCGAGAGCCCCTTCCTCCCGTGCCAAGGCTGGAATCCCGGAGCTGGAATCCTCCCCGAGCTCCGGGAGCTCCTCCCCGGCTCCTGAGCCCCGAGCATCCCCGGTGCCTTCCCGGGATGCAGCTGCTGCCAGCTCTCCTCCCTCCCGCCATCCTGGCGGAATTAATTAGGGGGAAAAGGGAAGGGAAAGGCCTTCTCTGCCGGCCGCTGGGAGCTGCTTCTCCCTTCCTGCAGGGCTGCTACAAATATTTGGGGACGGTAATGAAGAACGGGAGAAGCAGCCGGAGTTTTCCTGCAGCTGCCGCTCCCCCTCGGAGAGTCGCGGCACCATCTCGGCCGCTTTTCCCCTCATTACCTAAGAAGATTAAGGGCTTTGGGTTTGAAAAGTCCACTCTCTCTCTCTCCTCCGCGGGTATTTAGAGGGTGTAATTCCCGATTAAGTTTCACTGCAGCTTCCCGGGGAGCAGAGATCCCCGCAGGAGGAGCGGGGTGAGATGGGCTGCCGGATCTCCCTGTCAGATGTGTGCCACAGCCTAATGGGATTTACATTCCGGCGGCTGCCGCAATAATCTGCCCCCAAAGCTCTTCCCATCGCACTTGTTAAGCGTCTCGAAAATAATAATAAGGAATAAAAGTCAAGCGCTGCGAGGGGGAGATAAAATCACTGCGACCCTGAGCGGCGGCTGGGACGTGCTGGGATCTCACCAGGAGCAAACCCAGGGGCTTCACCTCGCTCTTTTGTAATTTCATACCACCCAAACTTCCCGAAATGCAGACAGGATGAAAATCCAGCCAAGGAGAGGCTGGTAATTCCTGCTCTTTGTGCCTCGAGTTTTGGAGCTGCTGGGGAGGAAATGCCACGTGCAAATCCATCCCTGATCCCTCCAACTCTTCCAAGTGTATTACCAACCCTGAAACTGCACCTGAGCATGGACAAGAGAACTCAAACTGCACCTGAAAGTGGACAAGAGAACTCAAACTGCACATGAATGTGGAGAAGAGAACTGAAACTGCACCTGAACATGGAGAAGAGAACTCAAACTGCACCTGAGCATGGAGAAGAGAACTGAAACTGCATCTGAACATGGAGAAGAGAACTGAAACTGCACCTGAGCATGGAGAAGAGAACTCAAACTGCACCTGAGCGTGGAGAAGAGAACTCAAACTGCATCTGAACGTGGAGAAGAGAACTGAAACTGCAGCTGAACGTGGAGAAGAGAACTCAAACTGCACCTGAACGTGGAGAAGAGAACTCAAACTGCACCTGAACGTGGAGAAGAGAACTCAAACTGCACCTGAGCATGGACAAGAGAACTGAAACTGCACCTGAACGTGGAGAAGAGAACTGAAACTGCACCTGAACGTGGAGAAGAGAACTGAAACTGCACATGAATGTGGAGAAGAGAACTGAAACTGCACCTGAACGTGGAGGAGAGAACTGAAACTGCACCTGAACGTGGAGAAGAGAACTGAAACTGCACCTGAACGTGGAGAAGAGAACTGAAACTGCACCTGAACGTGGAGAAGAGAACTGAAACTGCACCTGAACATGGACAGGAGAACTCAAACTGCACCTAAACACTGTCAAGGAGGAAAAAAAAACCCTGAAATTCCTCAGGAATTTTCCTCAGGAATTTTCCTCAGGAATTTTCCTCAGGACTTTTCATGCCATACCCAGGAGATGAAGCAGAGTTAAACCTGTTGAGTTTGACTCTGATAAGGAGCAGATTTTGGGGTGGGATTTCAGGAAAAACTTCCCTAAATCCAGACAAGATCCAGGCAAGAAAAGAACTTTAAACGTGGTGTTGTGGCTGTACAACAGGATGGAGAGGATGCCAGGAGGGCACTGCAGCATGCAGGGGTGGCAGTGCCACCTGCTCCTGCAGGAGTGGCACCATGGAACGGTCTGGAAGGGAGCCACAGCTCAGCCAGCTGCAGGGCAGGGTGGCACCAAGGGCATGGGACAGCTTGGGAGGGGCTGTGGGGCACTGCCAGCACTGGGTGCCAGGGCTGGCTCTGCTGGCTCTGCTGGGTGCCAGGGCTGGCTCTGCAGGGTCACTGCCAGCCCTGGGTGCCCAGGGCGGCTCTGCTGTCCCTGCTGGGTGCCAGCTGGGTGCCAGGGCTGGCTCTGCTGGCTCTGCTGGCTGCTGTGGGTGCCTGGTGCCCATGGGCACGGCGCTGGGAGCGGAGCTGTTGCAGACACAGCCAGATTGGCAGCAGATGGTACATCCCACTCTCGGAGAAATATTTGAAAGGGCAACAAAATACAGCAGGAGCCATTTGCCAGCCCACATGGCTGGGGAGGAATGAACCAAAGTGGCTCCTCTGGAAGCGCTGGGCAGAGCTGGAGGAGCCACCCAAACAGTGCCAGCTGCTCCTTCCTGTGCCACACCACCAGGATGGGGCTCGGTGCCAGGCTCGGAGCCCCAGAGGCCACATCTGGACTGCATTTGCTGGCAGAGGGAAGGAAAAGCAGCCTCTTGCTCCTGCTGGGGAGGAGAGGAGGATTCCCACCCCACAGCGGTGGTGGCAGTGCCAGCCTGGCATCCTGAGCCGCTCAGAAGGGAAAAGGGGCACAGGGATGAGCTGGGGCTGCTCCCAGATGAAATGAAGAGCCAGGAAAAGCAGGGGGATGCTCCAGCGCCCAGGGAACGGCAGATGGGATACTGGCACGGAATTGCTGGCACAGAGCCAGCCTAAACCATCCCATAATTCCATCAAAAGAGTGTCCCCAGAGGTGCCCAGCTAGGCTGGCACAGCCTGTGTGGCACCTCATGTGGCAGCAGAGCAGGAGCAAAGATCCCTGTTTGCCTCTCCTCTCTCTGCTGCCCACGAGTGCGACCCAGCAACTGCTGACTGGAACGTTTCTATTGTGGAGTTTCTGCTAAATATGCATATCTTAATTGCATTAGTCAAAATAATTAGCTAATATATTTTTGCATAATGACGAGGTAAGCAAATATCACCAGAGCTCAGTGCTTCGTGCCTGAGTAAATTTGGGAAATTAATCGACTCCCAATTTCCTAATTATCTGTCTTTTATTCCAAACTCAAACAATGAAATGCTCCTGCCTTTTGTCATTTCGTTTGTGCTTTGGAAAAAATTTTAAAGCACCTGGTTTTCTTTTTTTTTTTTTTTTCTTTAGCAAGGAAATGGGAATGATCCTTCCTCCCCTTGCCTGTTTTAGGCACTGAGAGTGCAGGATCACAAAAATCTGAATTTCCTGGGGATCACCTCAGCTAGCTCAGAACCAGGCACTTGGAGCAAAATCCTTGGGGAGCTTCAGGGAGAAAATCCCAAACTCAAAGAGTGACAAAAAGGCAGAATGGGAGGATTCAAATCCCTGGGGATGTGGCACTTGGGGACATGGGACAGTGCTGGGAATGGTTGGACTTGGGGGGTCTTGGGAGGATTTTCCAAGCTGAATATCTGAGCCACAGAGAAGGAATCCAGGGCTCTGTTTCCTGGTGGGATGGAGGATCCTGGATGCTCCTAAACCCACCAGTTCCTGCTGGGATGGAGAGATCCTGGGTGTCCCTAAACCCACCAGTTCCTGCTGGGATGGAGAGATCCTGGATGCTCCTAAACCCACCAGTTCCTGCTGGGATGAAGGATCCTGGATGCTCCTAAACCCACCAGTTCCTGCTGGGATGGAGAGATCCTGGATGCTCCTAAACCCACCAGTTCCTGCTGGGATGAAGGATCCTGGATGTCCCTAAACCCACCAGTTCCTGCTGGGATGGAGAGATCCTGGGTGTTCCTAAACCCACCAGTTCCTGCTGGGATGGAGAGATCCTGGATGCTCCTAAAGCCACCAGTTCCTGCTTGGATCAATAGATCCTGGATGCTCCTAAACCCACCAGTTCCTGGCTGTTTTCCTGGTGGGATAAAGAGATTCTGGATGCTCCTAAACCCACCAGCTCCTGGCTCTTTTCCTGCTTGGATCAAGAGATCCTGGATGCTCCTAAACCCACCAGTTCCTGCTGGGATGGAGGATCCTGGATGCTCCAAACCCACCAGTTCCTGCTGGGATGAAGGATCCTGGGTGCTTCTAAACCCACCAGTTCCTGGCTGTTTTCCTGGTGGGATGAAGAGATTCTGGATGCTCCTAAACCCACCAGCTCCTCATTGTTTTCCTGCTTGGATCAAGAGATCCTGGATGCTCCAAACCCACCAGTTCCTGCTTGGATCAAGAGATCCTGGATGCCCCTAAACCCACCAGTTCCTGCTGGGATCAAGAGATCCTGGATGCTCCTAAACCCACCAGTTCCTGCTTGGATCAAGAGATCCTGGGTGCTCCAAACCCACCAGTTCCTGCTGGGATGAAGGATCCTGGGTGCTCCAAACCCACCAGTTCCTGCTTGGATCAAGAGATCCTGGATGCTCCTAAACCCACCAGTTCCTGCTTGGATCAAGAGATCCTGGATGCTCCTAAAGCCACCAGTTCCTGCTGGGATGGAGAGATCCTGGATGCTCCTAAACCCACCAGTTCCTGCTTGGATCAAGAGATCCTGGATGCTCCTAAAGCCACCAGTTCCTGCTGGGATGGAGAGATCCTGGATCCTCCAAACCCACCAGTTCCTGGTTGTTCTCCAACATCTCTCCATCCCTCTGACTCCCAGGGCATGTCCTCACATCACATCCCTGGGTGAAGAGCCCTGGAAAAGCTTCAGAAAATTCTAGAAAAGCTTCTCTTTCTGCCTGTGGGATGATGGAGATGTGATTTGTTTGATTTCAACCTTGGGATAACCGCAGGGCCCTGCCCTGAATTTGCTCCTGGTTTTTGGGGTGCCTGTAAGTGGGAAATCACTTTTTTTTTTGAGTGGCACACAAAACTCTCCTCAGCATCAGCAGGCCATGGACAGAGCTCTTCTCCCAGGATTTCTGTGGCAGGAGAAGCGCTGCTGTCTGCTAAAGCATCCCCACACACACACATGAATTCTCAGGCCCAGCTGGGATCTCTCAGCTAAAAACAACAGCGAGGAACCCAAAAAAGCCCCCCCAGCCCCAACCCCCCAAATGTGGGGACAGACAGTCAATTCCCAATCTGTTCTTTCTTTCCCTGCTGCCTGGGTTATTATTAACCAGCAGCACTCCTGATTTCTGAGCAGCAGTGCCCTGAAGGGAGGGGAATTTCATTTCTGGGGGTAAATGGGGTTGATTTCAGAGCCCTGTCCTGTCCTGGTGGCAGCATCCTCCCGGGTGGGCAAGGGTGGGATGGGGTCCTGCTCTGTGACTGGAGCTCCGTGCCCGGGCACTGCCCCGCCCCGGGGTGGCACGGTGCCCACGGGGAGCTGACAGGTGCCAGGGGAAGTCACGGAGCCAGGCTGAGCGCGAGGGACGCCGCGGGTGCCAGCGGGAGAGGTGACACAGCACAGCGGGAAAGGTGACAAAGCACAGCGGGAAAGGTGACAACGGCGCGGGAGGCGGGGACAGAGCCGCGGGGAGAGGGAGGGGACACGGGAGAGGGACACGGGACACAGGACAGACAGAGAGTGGGACACGGGACAGGGGACAGACAGAGAGTGGGACAGGGGACAGGGGACAGACAGAGAGTGGGACAGGGGACAGGGGACAGACAGAGAGTGGGACACAGGACACGGGACAGGGGACACAGGACAGACAGAGAGTGGGACACAGGACACAGGACAGGGGACAGACAGAGAGTGGGACACAGGACACAGGACACGGGACAGGGGACACGGGACAGACAGAGAGTGGGACACGGGACAGGGGACACAGGACAGACAGAGAGTGGGACACAGGACACAGGACACGGGACAGGGGACACGGGACAGACAGAGAGTGGGACACGGGACAGGGGACACAGGACAGACAGAGAGTGGGACACAGGACACGGGACAGGGGACAGACAGAGAGTGGGACACAGGACACAGGACACAGGACATGGGACAGACAGAGAGTGGGACACAGGACACGGGACAGGGGACAGACAGAGAGGGACACGGAACATGGGACAGGGGACAGACAGAGAGTGGGACACGGGACACGGGACACAGGATAGGGGACATGGGACACAGGACAGGGGACACGGAACAGCCAGGGCGTGGCTGCAGGACACGGGACACAGAACATGGGACAGGGGAGTGGGACATGGGACAGACAGAGAGTGGGACACGGGACATGGGACAGGGGACACGGGACAGCCCGGGCGTGGCTGCGGGACACGGACACGGGACAGGGGACACAGGACACGGGACAGGGGACACGGGACACGGGACAGGGGACACGGGACACGGGACAGGGGAATGGGACACGGGACAGCCCAGGCGTGGCTGCAGGACACGGAACACGGGACACAGGACACGGAACACGGAACACGGGACATGGGACACAGGACACGGGTCAGGGGACACAGGACACGGGACAGGGGACAGGGAGCCGGCCCAGGCCGGGCTCGGCGGCGGTGGCTCCCGGGGGGCGGCGGCGCGGGGACGGCGGCGGCTGGCGGGCCCTGCGGGGAGCTCATTTTCTGCATAGGTGACTCTGGCAGCCACGTCTCGTGCTCTACTTAGCATTTCGCCTCCCCTGCCGCCCTGCCATGTGCGGGCACAGATGGCACCATTTATCTTTCATTCCCTTCTCCTGGCAGCCGGGGCGGGACAGGGGACACGGGACAGGGGACAGGGGACAGCGCGGGCTCCGCCCCTCCTGGCCCTGCCCCTGCCGCGCTCCGCACAAACCTCCCCTGGGAAATGTTCGAACTCAGCTCCACGTCCTGAGGAGCCCAGAACCACCTGAGCTTTGACCTCAGCGCCCTCTGGCCTCACAGTTTTTATTCCATTTCCATGAGACAGCCCTAAAATGCACACAGAGATGTAAAGAACATCACTGGGGTTCTTCCAGCTCCCAAACTTTGCAGTAATTCCCTTACAAATGGGTTCCTGCTCCATAACTTCATTTACCCAGCTTAATTAAAGCAGCAGTCCACCAAATAAGGCAAAGAGTTTTCAAATATTACACTCAATTATACTTCTAAATCTTGCCCAGGTAATGAACATATTCTTTGGATTTCTTTATCTTCCTCCCCAAGATAAACCAGCACATCCATAGAATGCATTGCTGAGCCTGCCCGTTCCCATTTTCTATTAAATAATAATCATTGTAATTAATAGACTGGTTATTTTATCTGCCTAATCTGGTTCCAGCCAGATCAAGAGATCCTGGGTGTCCCTAAACCCACCAGTTCCTGCTGGGATGGAGAGATCCTGGATGCTCCTAAACCCACCAGTTCCTGCTGGGATCAAGAGATCCTGGATGCTCCTAAACCCACCAGTTCCTGCTGGGATGGAGAGATCCTGGGTGCTCCTAAACCCACCAGTTCCTGGTTGTTTTCCTGCTGGGATCAAGAGATCCTGGATGCTCCTAAACCCACCAGTTCCTGGCTGGGATGGAGAGATGTAAAGAACATCACTGGGGTTTTCCAGCTCCCAAACTTTGCAGTAATTCCCTTACAAACGGGTTCCTGCTCGATAATTTCATTTACCCAGCTTAATTAAAGCAGCAGTCCACCAAATAAGGCGAAGAATTTTCAAATATTACACTCAATTATACTTATAAATCTTGCCCAGGTAATGAACATATTCTTTGGATTGCAGAAGAGCTGGACACTTATCTTCCTCCCCAAGATAAACCAGCACATCCATATAATGCATTGCTGAGCCTGCCCGTTCCCATTTTCTATTAAATAATAATCATTGTAATTAATAGACTGGTTATTTTATCTGCCTAATCTGGTTCCAGCCAGATCAAGAGATCCTGGGTGTCCCTAAACCCACCAGTTCCTGCTGGGATGGAGAGATCCTGGGTGCTCCAAACCCACCAGTTCCTGCTTGGATCGAGAGATCCTGGATGCTCCTAAACCCACCAGTTCCTGCTTGGATCAAGAGATCCTGGATGCTCCTAAACCCACCAGTTCCTGCTGGGATGGAGGATCCTGGATGCTCCTAAACCCACCAGCTCCTGGCTGTTTTCCTGCTTGGATCAAGAGATCCTGGATGCTCCTAAACCCACCAGTTCCTGCTTGGATCAAGAGATCCTGGATGCTCCTAAACCCACCAGTTCCTGGCTGTTTTCCTGCTTGGATCAAGAGATCCTGGATGCTCCTAAACCCACCAGTTCCTGCTGGGATGGAGAGATGTAAAGAACATCACTGGGGTTTTCCAGCTCCCAAACTTTGCAGTAATTCCCTTACAAATGGGCTCCTGCTCCATAACTTCATTTACCCAGCTTAATTAAACAGCAGTTCACCAAATAAGGCAAAGAGTTTTCAAATATTAACACTCAATTATACTTATAAATCTTGCCCAGGTAATGAACATATTCTTGGATTTCTTTATCTTCCTCCCCAAGATAAACCAGCACATCCATATAATGCATTGCTGAGCCTGCCCGTTCCCATTTTCTATTAAATAATAATCATTGTCATTAATAGACTGCTTATTTTATCTGCCTAATCTGGTTCCGGCCAGATCAAGAGATCCTGGGTGCTCCTAAACCCACCAGTTCCTGCTGGGATGGAGAGATCCTGGATGCTCCTAAACCCACCAGTTCCTGCTGGGATGGAGAGATCCTGGATGCTCCTAAACCCACCAGTTCCTGCTTGGATCAAGAGATCCTGGGTGCTCCTAAACCCACCAGTTCCTGCTGGGATGGAGAGATCCTGGATGCTCCTAAACCCACCAGTTCCTGCTGGGATGGAGAGATCCTGGATGCTCCAAACCCACCAGTTCCTGCTGGGATGGAGAGATCCTGGGTGTCCCTAAACCCACCAGTTCCTGCTTGGATCAAGAGATCCTGGATGCTCCTAAACCCACCAGTTCCTGCTGGGATGGAGAGATGTAAAGAACATCACTGGGGTTTTCCAGCTCCCAAACTTTGCAGTAATTCCCTTACAAACGGGTTCCTGCTCCATAATTTCATTTACCCAGCTTAATTAAAGCAGCAGTCCACCAAATAAGGCGAAGAATTTTCAAATATTACACTCAATTATACTTATAAATCTTGCCCAGGTAATGAACATATTCTTTGGATTTCTTTATCTTCCTCCCCAAGATAAACCAGCACATCCATATAATGCATTGCTGAGCCTGCCCGTTCCCATTTTCTATTAAATAATAATCATTGTAATTAATAGACTGCTTATTTTATCTGCCTAATCTGGTTGCAGCCATTTATCAAAGGGATGTAAATGAGGGTGGCACAAAGCCGTTCATTATGATTTTCCAAAGGGCCCGTGTCTCTCGCTGGAGCATGGCAAATGTAATTCTCTTGAACTTAATAAGATACTTGACTTCGTGGCATTCCCAGCAAGCAAATCCAGTCAAGACTTGGCTTTTTTTTTTTTTTTTTTTTCTTTCTGTCACACTCAATTTGGTTGATTCACAATTCTCCATCAGTTTTCCACGTGGAGGGAAAGGATGGGACAGGGCAGTGACATTCCCGACATTCCAGGCTGGCACGGAGCATCCCAGGCCAGCTTCCAGATCCTTTTAAAATCCCTCCCCCACTGACCGATGTGTGAGGGAGATTTGCAGGCTGTTCACCGCAAAGGAAAGCATTCCAAGGTGTCACCGCTGAAAGGAGCTGATTAATGACAGCCCGCCAGATAAGTGGCACTTGAAGCAACTTTCCCCCTTGATGTACGATGACATAATGTCCCCTCCAATTAATGACAGGGCCATAAAACACCTGGATGGAGGGGAGCAGATGTTGCCTTCCCGGTGAAAGGCGGCCGGAGCTTGGCTTTTAAAGGATGCTTGCTCTCTCCTTACTCCCAGGATCACCTCGGAGCAAGTCCAGACGCCGTCACGGATCCTCCCCGAGCCCTTTCCAGAGGATCCTGCCTGTCCCCTGGGCTCTGCGGAGTTTCTCCGCGCTAGAGCCCGCAGCCAGCGGGGATTCCCTGGTTGTCACCTCCCGCTGTCCCCGGGGAGGAGCTCCGCAGGGCAGAGCCGTCCTTCCCCCGCCGCGGAGCCGGCCGGGAGCGCGGGAGGTGCAGCTGGGCTCCTGCAGGAGTTATTTATAGAGCACAGCCTTCCTTCCCAACCCTGCCCGGGCACATCGAGCCTCGCAGGGCTCGCCTCGGCTCTTCAAGGCCCCGATCCTGTCATTCCCGAGGGCTCAGAGCGAACCGGGAATCCACCGGGAGGGCGGAGCTGCGGGACATCTCCCGGGAGAGGAGTGACCCTTCCCTCCTCCTCCTCCTCCTCCTCCTCCCTGGGTTGTGTCACCTCCAACCATTCCTGCCTGGATTCTTTGGGAATCACTCCCTGACAAGCTCTGAGGGATTTTCCTGCCCCAGGTTTAGCGAATCCCTGGGACACCAAATAACCTGGAATTACACACCGCTGGATTTGCCCCTTTTTGCCTCGGTCTCTGTCCCAAAATTCAACACCAAAGGTAAAAAATTCTTTTCCTTCACTCCTCCACCGGGTCCAACAGGCAAAAATCACAATTTGTTTTGGGGTTTGCCCCGTTCTGCTGCACTCACCCTGTGCAGATCCCACTCCAGCACCTCGTGGGGGCCACAGAGCACAGCGACATCCCAGCTCCTAGAAAAGGAACAAAAATCATGTCCAATTATCACAGCTTTCCTAAAGATCCCAAAATATTGCTTCCATAAGTCAGGCTGAGGCAGAGAATTACATTCATTTCAGCCTCCTGAGATTAGAGAAGAAGTTCAAGTTTCTGGTCGAGATAAATAAGATTTCCTTAAAGCAGTTTAACAGCTGCACCAAAAAAAAAACCAAACTGGGAGAAGTGAAGACATCCATTTTCTGCAATCAGTGGCAGGTGCAAGTCAAGGGCATGGCCTTTAGCAGGACCCAGGGCTTGGCCAGAGCTCTGCCAATTAATCATCCAGCAAAATGCACTTGACAGCTTGGAGAAGGCTCCGATTCCTTTTCTCATGATTGCGCCGCTAATTCGGCCCTGGAAGTTCCAGAGAGCGGCAGAGACTTGGGGAAAAGCTGGAAAGGGTTTGGCTGCTGGGGACTTTCAGCATTTTGGGCTGGCTCAGACACTCAGAGCTCCCTGGGGAAGGATTCCCCTGGGCTGGGAGTGAATCTCTGCCAGGCTTCTCTTAGGAGGGACAGAATTCCCTCTTTTGGTGCATCCCACTGTTTTATTTCAGAAGGCACAGCTGGAGCTCCAGAGACCACAGGCTGCTTCCAAGGGGTGCTGAGGCATCCCTGAGATGGAGCCCAAGGAATCAGAGCTGCCTGCAGCCCAGTGGGGCTGCCAGGCTGTTTTGTGTCCCCCGGTGTGTGTTAGCGGTGAGGGTGACACCGGGGTGGATCCCCACGTGCGGTGGGGTGTGGGTGTGCAGCCCCCAGGGGAAGCTGGAGCAGCTGAACCCCTCTGTGCTCCCCTGAAGCCGTGTGTGTGTCTCCCAGGGGGCTGGGGCAGGGCTGGCACACGGCACTGCCGCTTTATGGAAGGGCTGGCTGGCTGCAGCTGCTATTTTTAGGCCCGTTAATAAAAAGGATTGTTCATCATTATAGCGGCTTAGCAGGCACAAATCACAGCCCTGCTGAATCTTGGGGGAAGTGAGGTGATCCATCCTACTAATCCCTCACAAAGTCCCTAAATCCCAGCTCCAGGAACTGGGTTGGAGGCTGAGACCTCTCTGCACATTTCCTATTTGTGTTTCCATTTACCTCCCAAACCCAAAAGCTGAGCCCTACAGCAGCACCTAAAGCTGAGTTTAACCGAGTCCGGCATTCCCAAGGTGTGGGAAAGCTTTTTGTGAGCAGAGAACTAAGGATGAAAACTGCTCTGTGCCCCAGCAGTGGGGCAGGAGGAGGGAAGCACAGGGGGGTTACTCTGCAATTTGCTCCTGACCAGCACCGGAATTGCAATTTGAGCAAAGGAGGATCACACAACCACAGCAGAGTCCAGCTCTTGATTTATTCCCTGTTCTCAATCTCCATCTGGTTTTCCCACCAAAAAAAAGAGATGAACTCTTCTGAAAAAGGAGGATGGGGACAAGGAGAACGAAAGTGCCACGGCCTCAGAGAGCTGAGGATATTTACTTTGGCACCAAGGCAGATGGGTGGAGAAATGCCTCGAGGTTGTCTCTGAGGCTGTGGCGTTGGGAACACAAAGGCAATTTCTGGGATCCCCTTTCCTGCTGACCCCAGGGCTGTGCCAGACCTTCCCTCTGCAGCCCTGGCCCTGGCCTCCCTCAGCAGCTTCCAGTCAGGATTAAATTAGGATTACATTTCTCAGCCTCTAAAAAAAGCCCAGGAAAGGATGAAAATGTGGGATTAACAGTCTGGGGAAATCTGCCGGTTGCTCAAAGATCTCGAGCGGGTAATATGGAGATTTTGGGAAATTAGGAGTTTGAAGTGCTGCAGAGCAGCCTGAGCTGGGTTTACAGCTAAAGCCCCTAATCCCTCGCATCCCCAAGTCCGTGCAAAGAGCTGGAAGGTGCTGCAGGACCCCCTTTTGTCCTGAGCTGGGTAATTTCTGTGGGATGCTGCATTTCCCTGGGAGCACTCAGGGTGTTCTGGAGCCAGCTGGGCCGGTGAAAGGTGTCCCTGCACGGATGGCAGGAACGAGAATCCCGGAACCCCGAATCCTCAGAACCCCCTGCAGCTGACACCACCCCGGGGTGCTGTGGCTCTGTGACCTAAATCCAGCCCCAATCCAGGCTTAAACCCCCCTTGGCTGCTCTGGGAGGGATGGAGATCAGCCCCAGAAATCTCCTCCTTCAGGATTTGTGTTGAATGGAGATTTCCCTGCCTGGTCTAACCCAAACCACGCCTCGGTTCCGTGGGGAGACTCCTCCAGCAGGACAGGAGGGAAAGGGAATGGGAACTGGGAAAAGGGGGGGATTTAATGGAGCAGATCCATCAGGCCAGAGCAGAAATTCAAGTGACAGTTGGAATAAAAGTGACATTAACTGAGAGAAATTTGATTTATGATTGGTGTGGTCAACCTATTTTTAATTATTGTTACATTTGCCTGGCAGTGTGGATGGGCATGGATGGACATGGATGGGTATGGATGGACATGGATGGACATGGATGGGTATGGATGGGTATGGATGGGTATGGATGGGTATGGATGGGTATGGATGGGTATGGATGGGTATGGATGGACATGAATGGGTATGGATGGGTATGGATGGACATGGATGGACATGGATGGGTATGGATGGGTATGGATGGACATGAATGGGTATGGATGGACATGGATGGGTATGGATGGGTATGGATGGACATGGATGGGTATGGATGGACATGGATGGACATGAATGGGTATGGATGGACATGGATGGGTATGGATGGGTATGGATGGGTATGGATGGGTATGGATGGACATGGATGGACATGGATGGACATGGATGGACATGGATGGGTATGGATGGGTATGGATGGGTATGGATGGACATGGATGGGTATGGATGGACATGGATGGGTATGGATGGGTATGGATGGGTATGGATGGGTATGGATGGGTATGGATGGACATGGATGGGTATGGATGGGTATGGATGGGTATGGATGGGTATGGATGGGTATGGATGGGTATGGATGGGTATGGATGGACATGGATGGGTATGGATGGGTATGGATGGACATGGATGGGTATGGATGGGTATGGATGGGTATGGATGGGTATGGATGGACATGGATGGGTATGGATGGACATGGATGGGTATGGATGGGTATGGATGGGTATGGATGGGTATGGATGGACATGGATGGGTATGGATGGACATGGATGGACATGGATGGGTATGGATGGGTATGGATGGACATGGATGGACATGGATGGGTATGGTTGGGTATGGATGGGTATGGATGGGTATGGATGGGTATGGATGGACATGGATGGGTATGGATGGACATGGATGGGTATGGATGGGTATGGATGGGTATGGATGGGTATGGATGGACATGGATGGGTATGGATGGGCATGGATGGACATGGATGGGTATGGATGGACATGGATGGGTATGGATGGACATGGATGGACATGGATGGGTATGGATGGGTATGGATGGACATGGATGGGTATGGATGGGTATGGATAGACATGGATGGGTATGGATGGGTATGGATGGGTATGGATGGACATGGATGGACATGGATGGGTATGGTTGGGTATGGATGGGTATGGATGGGTATGGATGGACATGGATGGACATGGATGGGTATGGTTGGGTATGGATGGGTATGGATGGGTATGGATGGGTATGGATGGGTATGGATGGGCATGGATGGACATGGATGGGCATGGATGGACATGGATGGGTATGGATGGACATGGATGGACATGGATGGGTATGGATGGGTATGGATGGACATGGATGGGTATGGATGGGTATGGATAGACACGGATGGGTATGGATGGGTATGGATGGGTATGGATGGACATGGATGGACATGGATGGGTATGGTTGGGTATGGATGGGTATGGATGGGTATGGATGGACATGGATGGGTATGGATGGACATGGATGGGTATGGATGGGTATGGATGGGTATGGATGGGTATGGATGGACATGGATGGACATGGATGGGTATGGATGGACATGGATGGGTATGGATGGACATGGATGGACATGGATGGGTATGGATGGGTATGGATGGGTATGGATGGGTATGGATGGGTATGGATGGACATGGATGGACATGGATGGGTATGGATGGGTATGGATGGGTATGGATGGGTATGGATGGGTATGGATGGACATGGATGGGTATGGATGGGTATGGATGGGTATGGATGGACATGGATGGACATGGATGGGTATGGATGGGTATGGATGGGTATGGATGGGTATGGATGGACATGGATGGGTATGGATGGACATGGATGGGTATGGATGGGTATGGATGGGTATGGATGGGTATGGATGGACATGGATGGACATGGATGGGTATGGATGGGTATGGATGGACATGGATGGGAATGGATGGACATGGATGGGTATGGATGGACATGGATGGGTATGGATGGACATGGATGGACATGGATGGACATGGATGGGTATGGATGGGTATGGATGGACATGGATGGACATGGATGGGTATGGATGGGTATGGATGGGTATGGATGGACATGGATGGGTATGGATGGACATGGATGGGTATGGATGGTATGGATGGACATGGATGGACATGGATGGGTATGGATGGGTATGGATGGGTATGCATGGACATGGATGGGTATGGATGGGCATGGATGGACATGGATGGGTATGGATGGACATGGATGGGTATGGATGGGTATGGATGGACATGGATGGACATGGATGGGTATGGATGGGTATGGATGGGTATGGATGGACATGGATGGGTATGGATGGGCATGGATGGACATGGATGGGTATGGATGGACATGGATGGGTATGGATGGGTATGGATGGACATGGATGGATATGGATGGGTATGGATGGGTATGGATGGGTATGGATGGGTATGGATGGACATGGATGGGTATGGATGGGTATGGATGGACATGGATGGACATGGATGGACATGGATGGGTATGGATGGGTATGGATGGGTATGGATGGGTATGGATGGACATGGATGGGTATGGATGGGTATGGATGGGTATGGATGGGTATGGATGGGTATGGATGGGTATGGATGGACATGGATGGGTATGGATGGGTATGGATGGACATGGATGGGTATGGATGGGTATGGATGGGTATGGATGGGTATGGATGGGTATGGATGGACATGGATGGGTATGGATGGGCATGGATGGACATGGATGGGTATGGATGGGTATGGATGGACATGGATGGACATGGATGGGTATGGATGGGTATGGATGGGTATGGATGGGTATGGATGGGTATGGATGGACATGGATGGGTATGGATGGGTATGGATGGGTATGGATGGGTATGGATGGACATGGATGGGTATGGATGGACATGGATGGGTATGGATGGGTATGGATGGGTATGGATGGACATGGATGGGTATGGATGGGTATGGATGGGTATGGATGGGTATGGATGGACATGGATGGGTATGGATGGGTATGGATGGGTATGGATGGGTATGGATGGACATGGATGGGTATGGATGGGTATGGATGGACATGGATGGACATGGATGGGTATGGATGGACATGGATGGGTATGGATGGGTATGGATGGGTATGGATGGGTATGGATGGGTATGGATGGGTATGGATGGACATGGATGGACATGGATGGGTATGGATGGACATGGATGGACATGGATGGGTATGGATGGGTATGGATGGACATGGATGGGTATGGATGGGTATGGATGGACATGGATGGGTATGGATGGACATGGATGGGTATGGATGGACATGGATGGACATGGATGGGTATGGATGGGCATGGATGGGTATGGATGGACATGGATGGGTATGGATGGGTATGGATGGACATGGATGGACATGGATGGGTATGGATGGGTATGGATGGGTATGGATGGGTATGGATGGACATGGATGGGTATGGATGGGTATGGATGGACATGGATGGGTATGGATGGGCATGGATGGGTATGGATGGACATGGATGGACATGGATGGACATGGATGGGTATGGATGGACATGGATGGACATGGATGGGTATGGATGGGTATGGATGGGTATGGATGGGTATGGATGGACATGGATGGACATGGATGGGTATGGATGGGTATGGATGGGTATGGATGGGTATGGATGGACATGGATGGACATGGATGGGTATGGATGGACATGGATGGA
Source organism: Fringilla coelebs (assembly GCF_963513975.1). Lineage (NCBI taxonomy): Eukaryota > Metazoa > Chordata > Aves > Passeriformes > Fringillidae > Fringilla > Fringilla coelebs. The sequence goes on from NC_140031.1 coordinate 663,404, forward strand.
CATGGATGGGTATGGATGGACATGGATGGACATGGATGGACATGGATGGGTATGGATGGGTATGGATGGGTATGGATGGACATGGATGGGTATGGATGGGTATGGATGGACATGGATGGGTATGGATGGGTATGGATGGACATGGATGGGTATGGATGGGTATGGATGGACATGGATGGGTATGGATGGACATGGATGGACATGGATGGGTATGGATGGGTATGGATGGGTATGGATGGACATGGATGGGTATGGATGGACATGGATGGGTATGGATGGACATGGATGGGTATGGATGGACATGGATGGGTATGGATGGACATGGATGGGTATGGATGGACATGGATGGGTATGGATGGACATGGATGGGTATGGATGGGTATGGATGGGTATGGATGGACATGGATGGACATGGATGGGTATGGATGGACATGGATGGGTATGGATGGGTATGGATGGACATGGATGGGTATGGATGGGTATGGATGGACATGGATGGGTATGGATGGGTATGGATGGGTATGGATGGACATGGATGGGTATGGATGGGTATGGATGGGTATGGATGGGTATGGATGGACATGGATGGACATGGATGGACATGGATGGACATGGATGGGTATGGATGGGTATGGATGGACATGGATGGGTATGGATGGACATGGATGGGTATGGATGGGTATGGATGGACATGGATGGACATGGATGGACATGGATGGGTATGGATGGGTATGGATGGGTATGGATGGGTATGGATGGACATGGATGGACATGGATGGGTATGGATGGTATGGATGGACATGGATGGACATGGATGGGTATGGATGGGTATGGATGGGTATGGATGGACATGGATGGGTATGGATGGGCATGGATGGACATGGATGGGTATGGATGGACATGGATGGGTATGGATGGGTATGGATGGACATGGATGGACATGGATGGGTATGGATGGGTATGGATGGGTATGGATGGACATGGATGGGTATGGATGGGCATGGATGGACATGGATGGGTATGGATGGACATGGATGGGTATGGATGGGTATGGATGGACATGGATGGATATGGATGGGTATGGATGGGTATGGATGGGTATGGATGGGTATGGATGGACATGGATGGGTATGGATGGGTATGGATGGACATGGATGGACATGGATGGACATGGATGGGTATGGATGGGTATGGATGGGTATGGATGGGTATGGATGGACATGGATGGGTATGGATGGGTATGGATGGGTATGGATGGACATGGATGGGTATGGATGGGTATGGATGGGTATGGATGGGTATGGATGGACATGGATGGACATGGATGGGTATGGATGGACATGGATGGACATGGATGGGTATGGATGGGTATGGATGGACATGGATGGGTATGGATGGGTATGGATGGACATGGATGGGTATGGATGGACATGGATGGGTATGGATGGACATGGATGGACATGGATGGGTATGGATGGGCATGGATGGGTATGGATGGACATGGATGGGTATGGATGGGTATGGATGGACATGGATGGACATGGATGGGTATGGATGGGTATGGATGGGTATGGATGGGTATGGATGGACATGGATGGGTATGGATGGGTATGGATGGACATGGATGGGTATGGATGGGCATGGATGGGTATGGATGGACATGGATGGACATGGATGGACATGGATGGTATGGATGGACATGGATGGACATGGATGGGTATGGATGGGTATGGATGGGTATGCATGGACATGGATGGGTATGGATGGGCATGGATGGACATGGATGGGTATGGATGGACATGGATGGGTATGGATGGGTATGGATGGACATGGATGGACATGGATGGGTATGGATGGGTATGGATGGGTATGGATGGACATGGATGGGTATGGATGGGCATGGATGGACATGGATGGGTATGGATGGACATGGATGGGTATGGATGGGTATGGATGGACATGGATGGATATGGATGGGTATGGATGGGTATGGATGGGTATGGATGGGTATGGATGGACATGGATGGGTATGGATGGGTATGGATGGACATGGATGGACATGGATGGACATGGATGGGTATGGATGGGTATGGATGGGTATGGATGGGTATGGATGGACATGGATGGGTATGGATGGGTATGGATGGGTATGGATGGGTATGGATGGACATGGATGGGTATGGATGGGTATGGATGGGTATGGATGGGTATGGATGGGTATGGATGGACATGGATGGGTATGGATGGGCATGGATGGACATGGATGGGTATGGATGGGTATGGATGGACATGGATGGACATGGATGGGTATGGATGGGTATGGATGGGTATGGATGGGTATGGATGGGTATGGATGGACATGGATGGGTATGGATGGGTATGGATGGGTATGGATGGGTATGGATGGACATGGATGGGTATGGATGGACATGGATGGGTATGGATGGGTATGGATGGGTATGGATGGACATGGATGGGTATGGATGGGTATGGATGGGTATGGATGGGTATGGATGGACATGGATGGGTATGGATGGGTATGGATGGGTATGGATGGGTATGGATGGACATGGATGGGTATGGATGGGTATGGATGGACATGGATGGACATGGATGGGTATGGATGGGTATGGATGGGTATGGATGGGTATGGATGGACATGGATGGACATGGATGGGTATGGATGGACATGGATGGACATGGATGGGTATGGATGGGTATGGATGGACATGGATGGGTATGGATGGGTATGGATGGACATGGATGGGTATGGATGGACATGGATGGGTATGGATGGACATGGATGGACATGGATGGGTATGGATGGGCATGGATGGGTATGGATGGACATGGATGGGTATGGATGGGTATGGATGGACATGGATGGACATGGATGGGTATGGATGGGTATGGATGGGTATGGATGGGTATGGATGGACATGGATGGGTATGGATGGGTATGGATGGACATGGATGGGTATGGATGGGCATGGATGGGTATGGATGGACATGGATGGACATGGATGGACATGGATGGGTATGGATGGACATGGATGGACATGGATGGGTATGGATGGGTATGGATGGGTATGGATGGGTATGGATGGACATGGATGGACATGGATGGGTATGGATGGGTATGGATGGGTATGGATGGGTATGGATGGACATGGATGGACATGGATGGGTATGGATGGACATGGATGGACATGGATGGGTATGGATGGACATGGATGGACATGGATGGACATGGATGGGTATGGATGGGTATGGATGGGTATGGATGGACATGGATGGGTATGGATGGGTATGGATGGACATGGATGGGTATGGATGGGTATGGATGGACATGGATGGGTATGGATGGGTATGGATGGACATGGATGGGTATGGATGGACATGGATGGACATGGATGGGTATGGATGGGTATGGATGGGTATGGATGGACATGGATGGGTATGGATGGACATGGATGGGTATGGATGGACATGGATGGGTATGGATGGACATGGATGGGTATGGATGGACATGGATGGGTATGGATGGACATGGATGGGTATGGATGGACATGGATGGGTATGGATGGGTATGGATGGGTATGGATGGACATGGATGGACATGGATGGGTATGGATGGACATGGATGGGTATGGATGGGTATGGATGGACATGGATGGGTATGGATGGGTATGGATGGACATGGATGGGTATGGATGGGTATGGATGGGTATGGATGGACATGGATGGGTATGGATGGGTATGGATGGGTATGGATGGGTATGGATGGACATGGATGGACATGGATGGACATGGATGGACATGGATGGGTATGGATGGGTATGGATGGACATGGATGGGTATGGATGGACATGGATGGGTATGGATGGGTATGGATGGACATGGATGGACATGGATGGACATGGATGGGTATGGATGGGTATGGATGGGTATGGATGGGTATGGATGGACATGGATGGACATGGATGGGTATGGATGGTATGGATGGACATGGATGGACATGGATGGGTATGGATGGGTATGGATGGGTATGGATGGACATGGATGGGTATGGATGGGCATGGATGGACATGGATGGGTATGGATGGACATGGATGGGTATGGATGGGTATGGATGGACATGGATGGACATGGATGGGTATGGATGGGTATGGATGGGTATGGATGGACATGGATGGGTATGGATGGGCATGGATGGACATGGATGGGTATGGATGGACATGGATGGGTATGGATGGGTATGGATGGACATGGATGGATATGGATGGGTATGGATGGGTATGGATGGGTATGGATGGGTATGGATGGACATGGATGGGTATGGATGGGTATGGATGGACATGGATGGACATGGATGGACATGGATGGGTATGGATGGGTATGGATGGGTATGGATGGGTATGGATGGACATGGATGGGTATGGATGGGTATGGATGGGTATGGATGGGTATGGATGGACATGGATGGGTATGGATGGGTATGGATGGGTATGGATGGGTATGGATGGGTATGGATGGACATGGATGGGTATGGATGGGCATGGATGGACATGGATGGGTATGGATGGGTATGGATGGACATGGATGGACATGGATGGGTATGGATGGGTATGGATGGGTATGGATGGGTATGGATGGGTATGGATGGACATGGATGGGTATGGATGGGTATGGATGGGTATGGATGGGTATGGATGGACATGGATGGGTATGGATGGACATGGATGGGTATGGATGGGTATGGATGGGTATGGATGGACATGGATGGGTATGGATGGGTATGGATGGGTATGGATGGGTATGGATGGACATGGATGGGTATGGATGGGTATGGATGGGTATGGATGGGTATGGATGGACATGGATGGGTATGGATGGGTATGGATGGGTATGGATGGGTATGGATGGACATGGATGGGTATGGATGGACATGGATGGGTATGGATGGGTATGGATGGGTATGGATGGACATGGATGGACATGGATGGGTATGGATGGGTATGGATGGGTATGGATGGGTATGGATGGACATGGATGGACATGGATGGGTATGGATGGGTATGGATGGGTATGGATGGGTATGGATGGACATGGATGGACATGGATGGGTATGGATGGACATGGATGGACATGGATGGGTATGGATGGGTATGGATGGACATGGATGGGTATGGATGGGTATGGATGGGTATGGATGGGTATGGATGGACATGGATGGGTATGGATGGACATGGATGGACATGGATGGGTATGGATGGACATGGATGGACATGGATGGGTATGGATGGACATGGATGGGTATGGATGGGTATGGATGGACATGGATGGACATGGATGGGTATGGATGGGTATGGATGGGTATGGATGGGTATGGATGGACATGGATGGGTATGGATGGGTATGGATGGACATGGATGGGTATGGATGGGCATGGATGGGTATGGATGGACATGGATGGACATGGATGGACATGGATGGGTATGGATGGACATGGATGGACATGGATGGGTATGGATGGGTATGGATGGGTATGGATGGGTATGGATGGACATGGATGGACATGGATGGGTATGGATGGGTATGGATGGGTATGGATGGGTATGGATGGACATGGATGGACATGGATGGGTATGGATGGACATGGATGGACATGGATGGGTATGGATGGACATGGATGGACATGGATGGACATGGATGGGTATGGATGGGTATGGATGGGTATGGATGGACATGGATGGGTATGGATGGGTATGGATGGACATGGATGGGTATGGATGGGTATGGATGGACATGGATGGGTATGGATGGGTATGGATGGACATGGATGGGTATGGATGGACATGGATGGACATGGATGGGTATGGATGGGTATGGATGGGTATGGATGGACATGGATGGGTATGGATGGACATGGATGGGTATGGATGGACATGGATGGGTATGGATGGACATGGATGGGTATGGATGGACATGGATGGGTATGGATGGACATGGATGGGTATGGATGGACATGGATGGGTATGGATGGGTATGGATGGGTATGGATGGACATGGATGGACATGGATGGGTATGGATGGACATGGATGGGTATGGATGGGTATGGATGGACATGGATGGGTATGGATGGGTATGGATGGACATGGATGGGTATGGATGGGTATGGATGGGTATGGATGGACATGGATGGGTATGGATGGGTATGGATGGGTATGGATGGGTATGGATGGACATGGATGGACATGGATGGGTATGGATGGGTATGGATGGGTATGGATGGGTATGGATGGACATGGATGGACATGGATGGGTATGGATGGACATGGATGGGTATGGATGGGTATGGATGGACATGGATGGGTATGGATGGGTATGGATGGACATGGATGGGTATGGATGGGTATGGATGGGTATGGATGGACATGGATGGGTATGGATGGACATGGATGGGTATGGATGGGTATGGATGGACATGGATGGGTATGGATGGGTATGGATGGGTATGGATGGACATGGATGGGTATGGATGGGTATGGATGGACATGGATGGACATGGATGGACATGGATGGGTATGGATGGGTATGGATGGGTATGGATGGGTATGGATGGACATGGATGGGTATGGATGGGTATGGATGGGTATGGATGGACATGGATGGGTATGGATGGGTATGGATGGACATGGATGGGTATGGATGGACATGGATGGACATGGATGGGTATGGATGGGTATGGATGGACATGGATGGGTATGGATGGACATGGATGGACATGGATGGACATGGATGGGTATGGATGGGTATGGATGGGTATGGATGGACATGGATGGACATGGATGGGTATGGATGGACATGGATGGGTATGGATGGGTATGGATGGACATGGATGGGTATGGATGGGTATGGATGGACATGGATGGGTATGGATGGGTATGGATGGGTATGGATGGACATGGATGGGTATGGATGGGTATGGATGGGTATGGATGGGTATGGATGGGTATGGATGGGTATGGATGGGTATGGATGGGTATGGATGGGTATGGATGGACATGGATGGGTTTGGATGGGTACAGATGGGTTTGGATGTGCCAGAGGCTGGGGCCCTGTTCCAGGTCAGCACAGGACTCTGCCAGGGAATTGGGGAATTCCAGTTGTGCAGGAGCTCCTTGGCACCTGCTGTGAGGGATTCACTGGACAGGGCACCTCCAACTTCCTGCTTTCATGGACTGAAAACTGGATTTTATTTGGTAGCTAAAAGGAAAATCCCCCTTAATGCCGAATGAAGAATGGAGCCCTAGAGTCAGGGAAAACAGCAACCATTGTGTTTTTCCTTGGAGATTCCCTTAAAAGGTTTAATTTATATTTCTGATGATGAGTGAATTTTTTTTTTCTTGTTTAAAAGAAAAAAATTAATCTGCTGTCCATGCTGCAAATTTAAATTCTCCATTCAGCAATGTTTAATAATCCCATTCCAGAATAATGCATTAAGGAGGAAAAGGAGCCAGCCCACTCCATGTGGCTTTGGTCTGCCTGGAGGACTGGCACTTGAATGCTCCAGATGAAAGGCTCCCACTTTTATCCCTGCAACTCCTGCAGCAGCCCCTGAAACTAAAGGGCTTGAAGGGAATAATTGGCTCTTCAGAGGAGCAGGGCTGAACAATGTCCTCGCTGCCTCTCCAGCTCTCTCCCGCATCTGTCTCCGCGTTCCCCGCTTTGTATCAAGAAATTAAATAATGGGACCTACAGGATTAGATCGCTAAAATATTCTCCCTTTACACTTTGCTCCAAATTAATTTCCAGATGGCTGCTGTGCTGGCTGAGGGGCAGGAGAGGATCCCAGCAGCGCGAGGGGAGGCTGATTGTCCCTCCTTCCCGCCCGGGATGTGCTGAGGGCACTCCGAGCCGGGCGGGAGCGCCCCCGGCTGCACTGGGCTGACCCCGGGCACGCTGGGGCTGTTAGACCCGGCTGGATCCCTCGCTAAACCCGGCTCAGGCCTCGCTGGGGCTGTTAGACCCGGCTGGATCCCTCACTAAACCCGGCTCAGGCCTCGCTGGGGCTGTTAGACCCGGCTGGATCCCTCGCTAAACCCGGCTCAGGCCTCGCTGGGGCTGTTAGACCCAGCTGGATCCCTCGCTAAACCCGGCTCAGGCCTCGCTGGGGCTGTTAGACCCGGCTGGATCCCTCGCTAAACCCGGCTCAGGGTTCGCTGGGGCTGTTAGACCCGGCTGGATCCCTCACTAAACCCGGCTCAGGCCTCGCTGGGGCTGTTAGACCCGGCTGGATCCCTCGCTAAACCCGGCTCAGGCCTCGCTGGGGCTGTTAGACCCGGCTGGATCCCTCGCTAAACCTGGCTCAGGGCTCGCTGGGGCTGTTAGACCCAGCTGGATCCCTCGCTAAACCTGGCTCAGGGCTCGCTGGGGCTGTTAGACCCGGCTGGATCCCTCGCTAAACCTGGTTCAGGGCTCGCTGGGGCTGTTGGACCCAGCTGGATCCCTCGCTAAACCTGGTTCAGGGTGCACTGGGGCTGTTAGACCCGGCTGGATCCCTCGCTAAACCCGGCTCAGGGCTCGCTTGGGCTGCTAAACCCAGCTGGATCCCTCGCTAAACCTGGTTCAGGGTGCACTGGGGCTGTTAGACCCGGCTGGATCCCTCGCTAAACCTGGTTCAGGGCACGCTCAGGCTGTTAGACCCGGCTGGATCCCTCGCTAAACCCGGCTCAGGGCTCGCTGGGGCTGTTAGACCCGGCTGGATCCCTCGCTAAACCCGGCTCAGGGCTCGCTGGGGCTGTTAGACCCGGCTCAGGGCTCGGTGCCAGCAGGGTTGGGCTGGGCCAAGCGAGAGCTCGGTGCTCGCTGGAGCTGAAACATCGCAGCGCCGGCAGCACAGGGTTCCCGGCACTTCTGGCCTACTTAAGCCCTATTTTAAGACTGGGAACGGGGCTTCAGTGTGGTGAGGGCTGAGTGACATCCTTTATCTCCCTGCTCTCCCCCAACCTCGGGATTTTTTTTTTCCTGGGACGTTTTTCAAGCTCGGAAGTGACTGAGGCCCCAGGGGCAGGGGAGCTCGGCTCTGCCCTGACACCGAGGGGCCCTGGGCTCCGTGTGCGTGTCTGCTTTTGTTTCCTGGCTGGATGCGAACCGGGGCCGCTCTTGCTGGCCGCAACTCTCCAAACAGGAAGCCGGGATAATCCGAAAAGGATGCTGGCTTCCCCCGCCTCCCTCCCGGGGAGGGACGGAGCGAGGAGCCCTAATGGCTCCCAAATGTCCCCGTCCGAGCCCTTCCTACCTGGGCGTGCACATCAAAGGCTCCGCGGGGCCGGGACCACCCGCGTCCGGCGGCGCTCTCGGGATGCGATTCCAGCACATCTGGAGCGGCTGGAGCCGATGGGGACCTGCGTGCACAATAAACATCCAGCCTAAGCGCTCCGATCGCTCCCGGGGAAGGCAGAAGTGCTGCCAGTCCTTCCCTGCCTGGTGGGGCTGCAGAGCCCACGGGCAGCACAGGTGGCTCCCGCTGGCCCTCCTGACAGAGCCGTGCCTTGAAACGTGGCTGGCAAGCAAGCGAGGCGTGGATTTTTCTATTACTGACAAGCAGAGACCCCAGATTTCGAGAGGTCTAAATCTGAGTTCCCTCTGCTCCAATGCTTCTAGAATATCCCTTGATTTCTCCCGAGCAATCTGACGGCATGTGAAAGTCATTCTTATTTTTACCCTCCTTCTCCATATGAGAAAGGAAACACAGTCCATTTGCTGCAAGCCCCTCAGCATCTGCTGATTTGTCAGTTTGATTTAGCTGAGAAGCGTTCACGGTGGCTGCAGAGGGGCTGCTCTCCATTCCTGCTCCTCCACCGGCAGCTCCGGTTCCTCAGCACCCATCCCTCTCCTCCTGTCCCTGTCCCTGTCCCTGTCCCCTCCTGGCAGGAGTTGAGGTGCCCCCTGAGCCTCCTTTCCTCCTTCCCAGCCCCCTCAGGGGTTCTCCAGCTCCATTCCCTTCCCCACACCTGCTCCAGTCCCTCCTCATCTTTTCTGCCCTGCCACAGGGGTGACACAACCCAGGTGCCATCAGACACTTTTTTATCCACTTTATCCCATCCTTCATCCTCTCCCTCGTCCAGCTCCCCTTCCTCTAGCAGCAGTTTTATTTTTGGGATGCTCTGCTGTTGCTTGTGCCTCTAATCCCGCCTGGGCCTCTCCCTCTCCTTGTGGTGCCTGCAAGTTCTCAGCTCCAGCTGCTGCACCTTCCTCGGACAGAATTCCTGCAGGGCATGGAGAGCTTTCCTTGGACACTGTCCCTCCAGAACCATGGAGTGAGATTTCAAATAATAAAATAGATCTAAAGCACGCAGGGAATCTTATTTCCCTCTGCATCCGTGCTTTTTTAAAGGCAAAAGAAAAGGGAGCTGGCCTTTAAGCCTTCAATTAATTGAACAAAGATTTCAAAATTGTTCAATTGGTTTCATTAGGAAGTGTATAATAGAATAATAAAGTAAAACAAATGATATAAAGCAGACCCACTAATTAGCTCTACATGATTGATACAGCTTTGGACGAGGCATTTGATCTCAAACAAAATGCAGTTCCTTGTTAAGAGGATTTTTAATTGATGTGCAGAGAGGTATTAGATGATGTTGGAAAATAATTACTCCAAAGCTACTCATGCATTTGGCTGAACATAACAAATGAAGTTTGGGCTCTGGATCTGGCGGAGTGGACACGTGCTAATTAATAACGAGAGGAACAAGCATCTTCCAGGGGGTTTAACCCAGTGTTTACCAGGAGATTGCGTCGCAATTATGCTCCATAATGAGCTCGTCATGCCGGCGAAATGCACATTACTCAGATGTCAGCGGGGACGGGCGTGGCCCAGCCCCCGCCAGGGGCGGGACCGGCCACGGGAGGACAGTTTGGGGACACTCCGAGCGCGGCTCAGGGTGGGGACACCCCGGATCGGGTCCGGGACAGGGCGGTGGGAGCGCGCTCTGTGGGTGCCCGCTCTGGCATCGCAGCAGCGGCCAAATCACGGAATTCCCGGTGGGAATAACAAACCTCAGTGGGAATAACGAACCCTGAGGGTCCCAGGGCAGGCTGGATGGAGCTCAGAGCACCCTGGGCCAGCGGAGGGTGGCTCTGTCCCGCTTTGGGTCCCTTCCCAGCCCCACAGAACGGTTTATTCCGTGATCCACTATCCCTGGGGATGGCTCCTCTTCACCCCCAGGAGACTCAGGGCTCAACCCCCTGGGCCCTTGGAAACCAAAGGGACTCCTCCAAGTGCTTTAATTCCATTTTGATTTCGAAGGGGATGAACAGCACCTGAGTTAACCCCCAGAACGTGGATGCTCCGTTCCCGGAATGGGGAGCAGGCTGAGGTGCCACCCTGAGGCCAGAGGAGCTCCTGCCCGCAGCCCCTGGGAATTGAGCCTCGCTCCTCGTCACTCTCCACGTTCCCCAGCCCATCCCAGCCCCTGGGAGCCGTGCCAGGAGTCTCACTTTTCCTCCTTGCAAGCAATGCCTGTGACACTTCCCCGCCGTGGCTTTCTATTTGTACTCCGATGTGTGTTTGGTGGGTGAGAGCGCGGCGTGGTTTGAACGCTTGTCACAAGTTTTATTTTTGGAAGAACACAGAGAGGGATTTGGTGAGCTAATTAAGAGTTTGTGAAGTTTCCTGGAGAAACGAGAAAAGGCCCGAACCTGCTCCAAAGCTCTCCATTCCTCGTTTGCCACCTCCTCCTCCTCCTCTAGTTTATAAATCTGTTAATTAATGGTGTTTATTCTCCTGCCGGCCCCGCCTGAGCCGTGCCTTGGTGATTATATGATTAGGCAGCGATGATAACGCATGTGGGAAAAGGTATTTATTGTGTGTGTGGGCTCCCCATCTCTATGGAAACAGGCAAATATTTGCAGACCTCCACTCCTGATTAATACCTCCCCTATTATATAAAGGCTGGAAGGGAGAATTCCCGGTGACAGTTTCGGTGTGTGCGCACCAGGCTCGCTGATTTAAGGCCCTTCGCACCCAGCAGCGCTGCCCGGGAATTATTTTTAAACCTCTTGCTTCCCATCTCAGGCACAGTTGTTCCAAACAGGAGGATGAAGGAGCACGAAAATCTTGGGGGAACCCCCCTGGAATTCTCTCTGGGAGCTGGGCAGCATCCTGAGCGCAGGGAGGGCGGCAGCAGGCGGAGCAAGGCTCCAAGCGGGATTCCTTCCTCGGGACGGCTCCGGGGGCAGCCAGGCAGAAGGAACGCTGCAGGAAGGGAGGGCAGCCCCTCCCGGTGATCTGCAGGGCCTTGGGGCATCTCTGGCAACATCTGCAGGCACCTCGGGCAAAATCCTCTCCCCACCGAGTGGAAAATTCCCCGTGACCTCCAATGGGGGGTGTGGCAGGGAGCAGCCCGGTGCCAGGGCTGGAAGGGAGGCTGATGGGGAATTTCTCTTTGGGTTTCACAAGTGACAGCTTTCATGGCTGTGCCCAAGGTGCTGAGGCAGGCTCAGTCTGTGTCATGAAGCAGTTCCAGAGCTCTGCAGGCTCCCCCTGCAGTGTGGGGAGCATCCCCGCCTGGATGTGCTTTGGATGGCGCCGTCCCTCGGGATAATTTGGGAACCCAGTCACGGAGGTGGTGGCTGGGATCAGGTTCCTGCCAAGGCTCAGGGTTTGAGGAATATTTTGTACATAACACCACCAAGTCATGGAGATCTTTTTCAGCCTGTGATTGGTACTTTGAGCACCAGAAGGATCAGCTCTGCCTCGTGCTATCCCCACAGCATCCCCCAACTGAGGCTGAGGTTGTGCTCCCCTCCCTCCTGGAGGAACCTCCTTGCAATTTGTCACAATGACAGAGGTGGGCTCCTGGATGGGGAATGTTTAAATCAAGCAGCAATTAATGCATTGTGAAGCACTTGAGGTAATTGTGTAATGAGCCCCGAATTACCTGGAGTAGGAACACATTTCCAGGAACCCAGCAGGGAAACAATGTGGCCTTTGCAGGGTGATTTTTGGGTGTGAAGCTCTGTGCTGAGCTGTGGGAGAGAGCCCAGCGCTGTTATCTCCTGAAATACTCCTGAGGGAAGGGTAAAGCACGGCTCCACCCCAGGGAAAATGGGAAATGGGGATCCGGCCCCATCTGAGCTTCCCTGGCGGCTCTCAGTGACCCCCCAGCCCCTCCCGGCCGTGCCCAGAGCTCTGGCACTTTAAGGAGACCCCCATGGCCACCAGGTTTGTGCTGTGGTGGCACTCCTGGAGCTGCTGAGCAAGGCAAGTCCCCCCCTGAGCTGGCACCTTTACCTTTGAAAGATGCTGATCCCATTTTCTCCTCTCAGCCGCCTGCTCCAGGAGTTTATTCAATTCCAGGCTCTGCACGAGAAAAAAAAAAAAAATCAATAAAAAGCATTTATTATAAAGTACCAGAGATTCAAATAACTGGCAGAGCAAGGATGCACACTTCACACAAAATGTGATTTATGCTCTGCAGAGGGGAAAACATCCAGTAAGCAGAAAAGGAACTTTTATTGTCTTGCCAATGAATCGCTGTCCTGCTTTAGTTACACTTAACAGACAGGAAAATGTTATTAAATAACATTCATTTAGCACTTTATTATCGATAGGAGCGAGGTAAATCATGAGCTAGCAGGGACTTTCATCAGCTCACTGCTGTGGCTGCCTCACTTTTCGAGGTTTCACTCATTTCCCAGCGATGGAGAATTCCTGGGATCTGGTTCTTGGATCCACCCCGGCTGCTGCTGCCGGCTCCTCTCTGGCTCCTCCAACATTTATGAGCCCTCATGAATATGCAAATGACAGCTAATGGCTGTAGAGCGGTGCTGAGCCCGAGCTGAGTGAATATTTCATAGGAGGATGGGATGGGAGCAGCCCATCAGTTCGGGACAAACAGCTTCATTCATTAATTAGCCATTAAAATAAGGCAGCAGGTGGATTTGGGTGTTTGGGGAGAGAGAGGCTCTGGGCTGGATGAGGAGCTGGAGATCCTGAGAATCCCAGCAGGTTTGTGGGCTGGAGATCCTGAGAATCCCAGCAGGTTTCCAGATCCCTGAGAATCCCAGCAGGTTTCCAGATCCCTGAGAATCCCAGCAGGTTTCCAGATTCCTGAGAATCCCAGCAGGTTTCCAGGCTGGAGATCCCTGAAATCCCAGCAGGTTCCCAGGCTGGAGATCCTGAGAATCCCAGCAGGTTTCCAGGCTGGAGATCCTGAGAATCCCAGCAGGTTTCCAGATCCCTGAGAATCCCAGCAGGTTTCCAGATCCCTGAGAATCCCAGCAGGTTTCCAGGCTGGAGATCCTGAAATCCCAGCAGGTTTCCAGGCTGGAGATCCCTGAGAATCCCAGCAGGTTTCCAGGCTGGAGATCCTGAAATCCCAGCAGGTTTCCAGGCTGGAGATCCTGAGAATCCCAGCAGGTTTCCAGGCTGGAGATCCCTGAAATCCCAGCAGGTTCCCAGGCTGGAGATCCTGAGAATCCCAGCAGGTTTCCAGGCTGGAGATCCTGAGAATCCCAGCAGGTTTCCAGATCCCTGAGAATCCCAGCAGGTTTCCAGATCCCTGAGAATCCCAGCAGGTTTCCAGATCCCTGAGAATCCCAGCAGGTTTCCAGGCTGGAGATCCTGAGGATCCCAGCAGGTTTCCAGATTCCTGAGAATCCCAGCAGGTTTCCAGGCTGGAGATCCCTGAGAATCCCAGCAGCTTTCCAGATCCCTGAAATCCCAGCAGGTTTCCAGATCCCTGAAATCCCAGCCATTTTCCAGATCCCTGAAATCCCAGCAGCTTTCCAGATCCCTGAGAATCCCAGCAGGTTTCCAGATCCCTGAGGATCCCAGCAGGTTTCCAGATCCCTGAGAATCCCAGCAGGTTTCCAGATCCCTGAGAATCCCAGCAGGTTTCCAGGCTGGAGATCCTGAGAATCCCAGCAGGTTTCCAGGCTGGAGATCCTGAGGATCCAGGGGAGACTCCCAGGTGAGAGGGCAGCAGAGCTGCTGGATGCCCACAAGGAATGGGAACTTCCCTGTGCTCTGTGTTTATTTTTTCCCTCCTAGCTGGGAGGTTTGGATATGAGGATGGGATCTGATCCATCCCTGGGGTACAAGCAGCCACCTCCTCTCCTCAAATCCTAAAGGATGAGTAAAGATCTGACCCAGGCATGGCAGGAGAAGTGGATGAGGTCAGGAAAATCCCTTTTAGTGGGATTTTGGTGCCCAGACACAGCCAGTGAGAACTTGGTGACAGTCCCCAGATCCCCTCTGCTTTATGGCTCTCAGTGCATTGATGAGCAATTGATGAGCAGTGACCTCATGAACTGCTGGATAAAATGGAAACATGGATTGGAGAAAGGCTTTTGGAAACCTAACTTGAATAACAATTGAAACCTAACTTGAATAACAATTGAAACCTAACTTTAATAACAATTGAAACCTAACTTTAATATCAATTTATCTGCCTTAAATATTTATGGGCCTGGTGTCAGCCCAGCTTGTAATTAGAGATTATTTCTCTTTTTTTGTGCATTTTGAGGCTGTGCTGCCACTGGGTTCTGACACTCCAATCTCTGCAGAGTTCAGAAATGAAATTATAAAAGGATCATTTCCTTTTTTCCCCACCTTCACAGAAATATAAAGCAGCACCATCATCGCTGCGTTTGCTGCTCCAATCTCGGGGTTTAGCCATGTTGATAATCTTCTTTTGATGCTAATTAATTACAAGTAATCATAAAAACAAATGAAAAGCACTAGAGCTGCAGCAGGGATTTTTTTTTTATGCTTATGAAATAATACATCTTTATGCATTTGTTTATTTGCCATGGCAAAAATGTCATCTATATTCATAGGCAAACAGCTTCAGCACGTGGCACTGGGGCTGCAGAGCACTCCCAGCTCCAGCTGCTTTTCCTTTTTCCCAGCAGCAAATCCCAAAGTCCAGCCCTCCCAGGGATTTATTTGTCTTTGGGAACGGGGATTGAAAAGGAAATGCCGTTTCAGAATGACTCCAAGATCAATTCCTGGCAGGAATGGCTGAAAGGAATGGGGAAATGGGGATCCCATCCCGAGGTTCTGTTTGCCATTTCCCACCTGGCATTCTGGCATGGCCTCCCCACCTCCTCCTCCTCCTGCTGCCTTTTGGCTTTGGGTGCCTGCAGCTGCTCCTGGGGATCCTGTGGGATCTGTGCAGGAGCCAGGTGGGGAAAGTTCCTGCTGCCCTCCCGAGGCTGAGTCACTGACGGCTCTTGAGGGGAATCTGTGCATTGACCTAATTGCTGGAAGAGGCCCCCAATTCCTTGGCAGCTTCCAGGGGTGAGAAACAGAAGCTTTTGTGGGATCAGAGGTGAAAATGACTCAAACGAGGCCTCTGTGCTCTAAAGGAAATCTTTTCCTTCTGATCCCGCGGATCCCAGTTTGTCCTGGCAGGAAAAGGGACGCTGGTGACATCAGCACACCTGGGGCTCCAGTGCCCGTCCCCGTGGAGATTCCCTGGGGCTCTCCCAGCTCCGGGGCTGGCACATCTGCATATTTTATGCTAATGAGCAGGGGTGGAGATATGGATCCGCAGGAATAGCAGAGGTGCTAAAGCTCCCCGGCACGTTTTTGTTAATCAAATGATACGGAATTAACGCGGCTACGGTAATTGCCTTGTTAGATGGAAATGAAGCCCTGCTCAGACACGGAATCTGGAGTGTGTGACTCACTGTTCCAACCGCATTTAGATTGTTGTCAGTACAATTAGGATTTGGAATTTACAAGTGGAAGGGGGGGGGGGATTTATTTGATTTAATCAATCGCTATAGCAACGGCAAAATTCAACAGGAGATGTTCCCTCTTCCACGGCCAGGGGGTTGGACTCCTTCCTCTGCAACTTCAAAACTTTGAGCAAAGCAGCTTTTTCTGCAGCTTACCCCGGTGCTTCCTAAATCCCTGGGAGATTCCAGGCCTGCTCCATCCTGAGGAATCTGAGCTCCCCACGAGGTGTCAGAACTGCCGGCAGTGAGGGATCCTCCTCTGCAAGGGAGAAAAGCTCTTATGAGCTATGGGCCCAGCAGAGAGGAGCAAAGAACAAAGGACCTGATTCTGCAGGAAAGCCTTCCCCGGGGACAGCAAAGCTCCGTGCTGCCCTTCCCAGCTGGAGAGGGAGCTGTGGAGTCCTGGACAGCACACACCCCTGAAAAGCTCGGTCAGAACTGCTCCTCCTGCTCCCAGGGATTCTGCATCCCCCTTTGGGTCTGTCCTGGCCAGGGGGCTCCAGTCCGTGCTCAGGGACCTTCCCTGGGACTGGCCCACCCTAAAGGGGGAAATCTGCTGGGATTTCAGGATCTCCAGCCTGGAAACCTGCTGGGATTCTCAGGGATTTCCAGCTTGGAAACCTGCTGGGATTCTCAGGGATTTCCAGCCTGGAAACCTGCTGGGATTCTCAGGATCTCCAGCACACAAACCTGCTGGGATTCTCAGGATCTCCAGCCTGGAAACCTGCTGGGATCCTCAGGGATCTCCAGCCCACAAACCTGCTGGGATTCTCAGGATCTCCAGCCTGGAAACCTGCTGGGATCCTCAGGGATCTCCAGCCCACAAACCTGCTGGGATTCTCAGCATCTCCAACCCACAAACCTGCTGGGATTCTCAGCATCTCCAGCCTGGAAACCTGCTGGGATCCTCAGGATCTCCAGCCCACAAACCCTCTGGGATTCTCAGGATCTCCAGCCCACAAACCCACTGGGATTCTCAGGATCTCCAGCCCACAAACCCACTGGGATTCTCAGGATCTCCAGCCCACAAACCCACTGGGATTCTCAGGATCTCCAGCCCACAAACCCACTGGGATTCTCAGGATCTCCAGCCCACAAACCCACTGGGATTCTCAGGATCTCCCCTGGGAGTTTGTCCCACCCTGCCTGGGCTGCCAAACCCTGAGAAAGTCTTTCCAGAGGGACAAGTTCCCCTCCCTGCCAGGGCTCTTTGCTGCACTGCAAACTTCTGGGTTTCCTCAGGGAAAAGATCCCTGAGAATCAAAGGGAAAATCCCACAGGTAAATATGAAGGGATGCCCCGAAGCTCGGGCAGGATCAGCCCTGGCCCCACCCATCCTTAACCCCTTCCTGGCGGGTTGCTGCCGAGCAGGGCCGTGCAGGTGTGAGCAGCAGGCACACGTGGCAGCCAGCTGTCCTGCACCTCGGCAATGCTGCAATATTCATCAGGAGATGTGCCTCGCTGCTAGAGCCCCAGTCTTGCACGTCAGCCTCAACAGATGGAAAAAAACGGGCAAATGTATTTAACATTCCTGCTCCTTCCTTAAAAATAATTATCTGATTAAATGTGCCAAATGTGATTTTCATTTTTCCCTCCTCGTCCTCTGCTACAAGTGCAGTTCAATTGGCAGCGATGCAGCATCACTGAGCCCTGACAGGAATCCTAAAAGGAGAGGCCAGGCAGGCACCCTGGGGCTGGCACCGAGCGTTTGGGACTGGCCAGGCTCGGGGATCCTCAGCATCTCCAGCCTGGAAACCTGTGGGATTTCCAGCCTGGAAACCTGCTGGGATCCTCAGGATCTCCAGCCTGGAAACCTGCTGGGATCTCCAGCCTGGAAACCTGCTGGGATTCTCAGCATCTCCAGCCTGGAAACCTGCTGGGATTCTCAGGATCTCCAGCCTGGAAACCTGCTGGGATTCTCAGCATCTCCAGCCTGGAAACCTGCTGGGATTCTCAGGATCTCCAGCCTGGAAACCTGATGGGATCCTCAGGATCTCCAGCCTGGAAACCTGCTGGGATCCTCAGGATGTCCAACCCACAAACCTGCTGGGATTTCAGGGATCTCCAGCCTGGAAACCTGCTGGGATTTCAGGGATCTCCAGCCTGGAAACCTGCTGGGATTCTCAGGGATCTGGAAACCTGCTGGGATTCTCAGGGATCTGGAAACCTGCTGGGATTCTCAGGATCTCCAGCCTGGAAACCTGCTGGGATTCTCAGGGATCTGGAAACCTGCTGGGATTCTCAGGATCTCCAGCCTGGAAACCTGCTGGGATTCTCAGGGATCTGGAAACCTGCTGGGATTCTCAGCATCTCCAGCCTGGAAACCTGCTGGGATTCTCAGGATCTCCAGCCTGGAAACCTGCTGGGATTCTCAGCATCTCCAGCCTGGAAACCTGCTGGGATTCTCAGGATCTCCAGCACACAAACCTGCTGGGATTCTCAGGATCTCCAGCCTGGAAACCTGCTGGGATTCTCAGGATCTCCAGCCTGGAAACCTGCTGGGATTCTCAGCATCTCCAGCCTGGAAACCTGCTGGGATTCTCAGGATCTCCAGCACACAAACCTGCTGGGATTCTCAGGATCTCCAGCCTGGAAACCTGCTGGGATTCTCAGGATCTCCAGCCTGGAAACCTGCTGGGATTCTCAGGGATCTGGAAACCTGCTGGGATTCTCAGGAATCTGGAAACCTGCTGGGATTCTCAGGAATCTGGAAACCTGCTGGGATTCTCAGGAATCTGGAAACCTGCTGGGATTCTCAGGATCTCCAGCCCACAAACCTGCTGGGATTCTCAGGATCTCCAGCATGGAAACCTGCTGGGATTCTCAGGATCTCCAGCCTGGAAACCTGCTGGGATCCTCAGGATCCCCAGCCTGGAAACCTGCTGGGATTTCCAGCCAGAAACCTGCTGGGATTCTCAGGATCTCCAGCCCACAAACCTGCTGGGATTCTCAGGATTTCCAGCCTGGAAACCTGCTGGGATTCTCAGGATGTCCAGCCTGGAAACCTGCTGGGATTCTCAGGGATCTGGAAACCTGCTGGGATTCTCAGGAATCTGGAAACCTGCTGGGATTCTCAGGATCTCCAGCCTGGAAACCTGCTGGGATTCTCAGGATGTCCAGCCTGGAAACCTGCTGGGATTCTCAGGATCTCCAGCCTGGAAACCTGCTGGGATTCTCAGGATCTCCAGCCTGGAAACCTGCTGGGATTTCAGGGATCTCCAGCCTGGAAACCTGCTGGGATCCTCAGGATCTCCAGCACACAAACCTGCTGGGATTCTCAGGATCTCCAGCACACAAACCTGCTGGGATTCTCAGGATGAGGAGCACAGGCTGGGATGCCGACCCTGGGAGTTGCTCAGGAGGGTGTGACAGACCCTGCTCTGGTGGCCAGGCTGGACTCAGTGACAGACCCAGCTCTGGTGGCCAGGCTGGACTCAGTGACAGACCCAGCTCTGGTGGCCAGGCTGGACTCAGTGACAGACCCAGCTCTGGTGGCCAGGCTGGACTCAGTGACAGACCCAGCTCTGGTGGCCAGGCTGGACTCAGTGACAGACCCTGCTCTGCTGGCCAGGCTGGACTCAGTGACAAACCCTGCACCCCCTGGCTGCCCAAAGCCTCGGGAAGAAGCGAGAGCAGCCACAGGTGAATTTCACCTCCTGCCCGAGGATAAAGTGCAGCTCCCTGGGAGCCGATGCCATTTTTTGGGGATGCAGCACCCCGGAGTTCCAGTCTCCCTCAACAAACACCTGTTTGCACGTTTTGAACCTGTTCGAACACGGCCCGGCTTTAATTGCAGCGAGAGGAGAGGGAAAAGGTTTGATTTCCAAAAGGACAGAATCCTCGGGATATTTATGGTCCCATTTAGCGCCTTGCTTTGCCTTAAAGAGGTGGGGATTTACACGTGTTAAGTGCTCCTACAAATCTCCTTTACCCTTTCCTGGAAAAGGGCAACACAATAATAATTGTTAAATTTATGTCTTAACGCGTCTGTACCGTAGAGCTCTGCAAACTGAGCTGCCTCCACTTTATCTCCCTGAGCTGCCTCCATCGGAATTCCCGACTGTCCGGGATCCGTCCCTGCCGGAACTCTGGGAAGTTTTTACGCTCAAAATGCGATTTCATCACCACAATGTACTCCTGGAATCCTTGGGAATGGCAGGAACTGAGGCTGGAACATCTTTCCCACCGAGCGGGAGCGGCTCCGTGCCCCGTCCGCAGGGGGTGCAGGGAATGTCAGAGGCGCTGCTCGCTCCTCTCTCCCAATCCCGGTTAGAACCGGGCGGGATCAGCTCCCGGCGGATGGCGGGGCTGCAAAAGGCCCTCGTGTTTGTGTGGCAGCGAGCCCTGGAGAAAGCTCCTCTCTCTCTGAAGGCACTGATAGGCAGTCATCTCCTCCGGGAGAACGGTGTGTTCCCAGCCGAGGCGTGCGAGCTGACATTTCTCACAGCTTGCTTTTTGGAACTCCTGCCTCGCTTCTCTCTCTCTCCCTGCTTTCCCAGCCTCTGCTGCTATTCCGGGTCACGCCGGAGCGGCACCTACCTGTGGCTCGGGGATGTGGAGGTGTGTGTGTGTGTGTGTGTGTGTGCGTGGGGAGGATCCCGGCACCATCGGCCCGGGGCTGCCTGCAGCGTTCCCGGCATCCCGGGCCAGCCGCGGCTTCTCTGGGAAAGGCGGCAATTGCTGCTGCCCCGTGGCCCTCCGGCAGGGGAAGCCGTGCCCGGTGCGCTGTCCCCAAGTCCCTCTGTCCCTGCCCTGTCAGTGGAATCCATGCCCGGTGTGCTGTCCCGTGTCCCTCTGTCCTGTCCCATGTCCCTCTGTCCTGTCCCGTGTCCCTCTGTCCTGTCCCCAGTCCCTCTGTCCCTGCCCTGTCAGTGGAATCCATGCCCGGTGTGCTGTCCCGTGTCCCTCTGTCCTGTCCCATGTCCCTCTGTCCTGTCCCCAAGTCCCTCTGTCCCTGCTCTCTGTCAGTGGAAGCCATGCTCTGTGTCCTGTCCCCAAGTCCCTCTGTCCTGTTCCCGTGTCCCTGTGTCCTGTCCCCAAGTCCCTCTGTCCCTGTCCTCTGGCAGGGGAAGCCGTGCCTCATGTGCCGTCCCGTGTCCCTCTGTCCTGTCCCCAAGTCCCTCTGTCCTGTCCCCAGTCCCTCTGTCCCTGCTGTGTCAGTGGAATCCATTCCCCGTGTGCTGTCCCCATGTCCCTCTGTCCTGTCCCCAAGTCCCTCTGTCCTGTCCCCAGTCCCTCTGTCCCTCTCTCTGGCAGTGGAATCCATTCCCCATGTGCTGTCCTGTGTCCCTCTGTCCTGTCCCCAGTCCCTCTGTCCTGTCCTGTGCCCCTCTGTCCCTCTCTCTGTCAGTGGAATCCATTCCCCGTGTGCTGTCCCATGTCCCTCTGTCCTGTCCCCAGTCCCTCTGTCCCTGCTCTCTGTCAGTGGAATCCATTCCCCGTGTGCTGTCCCGTGTCCCTCTGTCCTGTCCCGTGTCCCTCTGTCCTGTCCCATGTCCCTCTGTCCTGTCCCCAGTCCCTCTGTCCCTCTCTCTGTCAGTGGAATCCATTCCCCGTGTGCTGTCCCGTGTCCCT
The DNA here is from genome assembly GCF_963513975.1 of Fringilla coelebs. Lineage (NCBI taxonomy): Eukaryota > Metazoa > Chordata > Aves > Passeriformes > Fringillidae > Fringilla > Fringilla coelebs. Next base: position 685,734 of record NC_140031.1, read on the forward strand.
CTGTCCTGTCCCATGTCCCTCTGTCCTGTCCCAAGTCCCTCTGTCCTGTCCCCAAGTCCCTCTGTCCCTGCTCTCTGTCAGTGGAATCCATTCCCCGTGTCCTGTCTCGTGTCCCTCTGTCCTGTCCCAAGTCCCTCTGTCCTGTCCCCAGTCCCTCTGTCCCTCTCTCTGGCAGTGGAATCCATTCCCCATGTGCTGTCCTGTGTCTCTCTGTGCTGTCCCATGTCCCTCTGTCCTGTCCCCAGTCCCTCTGTCCCTGCTCTGTCAGTGGAATCCATTCCCCATGTGCTGTCCCATGTCCCTCTGTCCTGTCCCGTGTCCCTCTGTCCTGTCCTGTGTCCCTCTGTCCCTCTCTCTGTCAGTGGAATCCATTCCCCGTGTGCTGTCCCGTGTCCCTCTGTCCTGTCCCATGTCCCTCTGTCCCTGCTCTGTCAGTGGAATCCATTCCCTCTGTCCTGTCCCATGTCCCTCTGTCCTATCCCCAGTCCCTCTGTCCCTCTCTCTGTCAGTGGAATCCATTCCCCCCGTTTATCTCCAATCTGTCTATTCAGACTCTCCCCAAACAAGATGGGAATATCTCAGTGTCTGTTTTTACATCCATCTGGTATTTACATCATTCCTTTTCCTGAGGTGTCTCCAACAAATCCTGGCTGCATTCTCTGGATGTGTTATTAATAAACCAGCTGTAAAAATATTCACTGGATTGCCGAATTGTGAGCCCTGACCTGGAGCCAAATCCACCCCGGACGGATGCTGGGCCCTGGAATGTGGCTGCTCTCCAGAGCCCCTCCTGCTCCCTGCTCTGCTCCCTGAGCACTTCCACTACAACCCTGCAAGGACCTTGGGGTCAGCCCTGCTGCTCTGTGCCCTGCCAGGAGTGCCAGGGTCAGAGGTTCAGAGGTTGGGATCACCTCACTCACCTCACTGCAGTTCCAAAGCAAGGTTCATTTTAGGGAACTCCTCAGGATTTATCCATCTTTATCCCATCCTGTGGCCAAGGAACGGTCCTGAAGGACATCCCATGGAAAGGGATGAGCAGCTCCTCCCAGGGACACTTCCCAGAGGAATGTCCTCGCTATGAAAACTGGAATTTTGTGGCTATCCAAGCTACCAAAGGGAAAGGGCACCAAGAGTTGGGCTGAATCCAGGAGCCATGGCTGTGTTTTACCCTGAGCTGTGCTCTGCTGGGAGCTGGAGGCTGAGGATGAGTGTTTGTGGCATTTTTGATGTTTCCATGGGGATTGCTATAGAAACAACTCTGCTACCCCTTCATTTATTAATTTACTTTGTTAGGGAACCAAAGGTAAACCTCAGCTCCAAAGAAACAATGCCTTGAAAGAGATTTCGCCAAGGCCTTGAGTTTGTGTTTAAAGGACAACATTTGCAGCTAATTTCATCCAGTCAAAGGCATGAGATTCCACAAGGTTTCCTTTGAGACTGCAAAACAGCAGCTGATCTGTGTCAGAACACATTACAGGCAGCCCTGCTTCAGCGTTCAGGGCATCCTCAGCCCTGCCAGGCCCTGCGGTGGGCACGGAGAGCTCCCGAGCTGCCATGGGCCAGCTCCAAACCCTCCTTGCCCTGGGGGCACCTCCACCAGCCCAGCTCCTTCCCAAGGTCTCAGCCCTTGCTGGTGGTTGTGTCTCTGTAGCTCAGCTTGTTTTCCTCCTGTTCTTTTTGAAATTGGAGTTTTATGGATGTGCTTTTTTACTGAAGAGACATTTTCCTTTTTGTTTCTGCAAGCCCTGTCCTGGAGCTGTGCAATCAGGCAAAGCCTCTTTGGGACGAGAAAATGTCCCTGTCCCCTCAGCCCTGCACACACAGCTGACCTCGGCAGCAAAACCTGCTTTTCCCTGTGAATTCATGGCACAGGTGGAACAGCCAAGGTGAGCTGGGAGCAGCTGCAACCCAGTGGGCTCTGCTGCCTTCCAGGAGCTCAGCCTGGAATCCTCCAGGGGAGCCAGAGGTGCTGCGATGATGAAATCCCTGAGAAGTGCCCTGGAGGCTGCAGAGCAGCAATCCATGGGAAAAGGGGGATGCAGGAATGGCCAGCACATCTCCATATGGCAGCTGGCTTCTTTCTCCTGGCAGCCCCAAATGCAGTTAGGATGAGTAGCTGGAATTACATTTCATTGTTCTTTTTAATATTTGAAATGGAGCTTCCATTGCAGGCCTGGTGCTGCTCCGGGGGGAGAAAGCATCCATGGAATGACGGCCTGGGAGAACCACAATCACCCAGTGCCTTTGCAAACCTGCCTCCCTGTCTGGAGAAAGGATCTGCAGCTCCTGCAGATCAACTGACATCTCCTGCCCTACTTAAAATTGGGGCAGATTTCCAAAAACGTTTGGGTAGGGAAAGCGGCGGGGTCCTAGCGGGGAAGCGGTGACACCTGTGACAACGAGCAGCCTATTTTGGAGCCTCTTCCCAGGTGCCTCTGACAAAAGGCACTTCCTGAGGTGTGATCCCACATCCTCAGAGGTATTTTGGGACCTCTGAAGCCAAGAGCTTGGTCAGGGCTCTCTGAATCACTGGGGGATTATGGAATGCTTCAGGCTGGAAGGGATTTTAAGGATCAGCTCCAGGTTGCTCCAAGCTTCAGCGTCCAGCCCGGCCTTGGACACTCCCAGGGACAGCCACAGCTGCTCTGGGCACCCTGTGCCATCCTCCCTTCCCAATATCCCATCTAAACTTCCCATTCTCATTGCAGGAGGTGTCCTCTGCCATCCCTTTGCCTCAGAACACCTGAAGAACTCCCTCTGCTCTCTGTGCTCCAATGTTTCCCATTTGGGAATGGAAAACTCTGACCAAACTCTGCTCCAATTGAAGGTTTCTGAAAAGTGATCACTTCCCAGCCCCAGTGTCCTCAACTGACTTCATGATGCTCATATCCCCATTCATTATTCAAAGAAATAAATTTTGCACCTTTAAGATTGCTTCAGAGAGGGAAAGTTTATGGAATCTGTGACTTGAGAGGCTGGAGAAACCACAGGGATTTCAAACTGCTCATGTTCATGGTGATGGTGAAGTCACAGTGATGGGCAGTGTGTGTGTCCACAAGTCCCTGCTAAGTGGAAGGGCAGGGGAGCAGGGCAGGAGCAGGGAAGGAGCAGGGAAGGAGCAGGGCAGGAGCAGGGAAGGAGCAGGGAAAGAGCAGGAAAGGAGTAGGAAAGGAGCAGAGCAGGAGCAGGGCAGGAGCAGGGAAGGAGCAGGGAAGGAGCAGGGAAGGAGCAGGGAAGGAGCAGGAGCAGGAGCAGGAGCAGGAGCAGGAGCAGGGAAGGAGCAGGGAAGGAACAGGAGCAGGGAAGGAGTAGGAAAGGAGCAGGGCAGGAGCAGGGAAGGAGCAGGAGCAGGGAAGGAGCAGGGAAGGAACAGGAGCAGGAGCAGGAGCAGGAGCAGGGAAGGAGCAGGGAAGGAGCAGGAGCAGGAGCAGGAGCAGGGAAGGAGCAGGAGCAGGAGCAGGGAAGGAGCAGGGAAGGAGCAGGAGCAGGAGCAGGAGCAGGGAAGGAGCAGGAGCAGGAGCAGGGAAGGAGCAGGGAAGGAGCAGGAGCAGGAGCAGGAGCAGGGCAGGGAAGGAGCAGGAGCAGGAGCAGGAGCAGGAGCAGGAGCAGGGCAGGAGCAGGAGCAGGAGCAGGAGCAGGAGCAGGAGCAGGAGCAGGGAAGGAGTAGGGAAGGAGCAGGAGCAGGGCAGGAGCAGGAGCAGGAGCAGGAGCAGGAGCAGGAGCAGGAGCAGGAGCAGGAGCAGGAGCAGGGAAGGAGCAGGAGCAGGGAAGGAGCAGGGAAGGAGCAGGAGCAGGAGCAGGAGCAGGAGCAGGAGCAGGAGCAGGAGCAGGAGCAGGAGCAGGAGCAGGAGCAGGGAAGGAGCAGGAGCAGGAGCAGGGAAGGAGCAGGAGCAGGAGCAGGAGCAGGAGCAGGAGCAGGGAAGGAGCAGGAGCAGGAGCAGGAGCAGGGAAGGAGCAGGGAAGGAGCAGGGAAGGAGCAGGGAAGGAGCAGGAGCAGGAGCAGGAGCAGGAGCAGGAGCAGGAGCAGGGCAGGAGCAGGGCAGGAGCAGGAGCAGGAGCAGGAGCAGGAGCAGGAGCAGGAGCAGGGAAGGAGCAGGAGCAGGAGCAGGAGCAGGAGCAGGAGCAGGAGCAGGAGCAGGAGCAGGAGCAGGAGCAGGAGCAGGAGCAGGAGCAGGGAAGGAGCAGGAGCAGGGAAGGAGCAGGAGCAGGGAAGGAGCAGGAGCAGGAGCAGGGAAGGAGCAGGAGCAGGAGCAGGAGCAGGAGCAGGAGCAGGGAAGGAGCAGGAGCAGGAGCAGGAGCAGGAGCAGGAGCAGGGAAGGAGCAGGAGCAGGAGCAGGAGCAGGAGCAGGAGCAGGAGCAGGGCAGGAGCAGGAGCAGGAGCAGGAGCAGGAGCAGGGAAGGAGCAGGAGCAGGGAAGGAGCAGGAGCAGGAGCAGGGAAGGAGCAGGAGCAGGAGCAGGAGCAGGGAAGGAGCAGGAGCAGGAGCAGGAGCAGGAGCAGGGCAGGAGCAGGAGCAGGAGCAGGAGCAGGAGCAGGAGCAGGAGCAGGAGCAGGAGCAGGGCAGGGAAGGAGCAGGAGCAGGAGCAGGAGCAGGGAAGGAGCAGGGAAGGAGCAGGAAAGGAGCAGGGAAGGAGCAGGAAAGGAGCAGGGAAGGAGCAGGGCAGGAGCAGCAGGAGCTGTCCCCGCTGTCCCGGCTGGGGACAGCTCCCCGTGTCCCCGCCGTGGCTGCCATGGCAGGAGGAGGGGAGGAGCAGGGCAGGGAAGGAGCAGGAGCAGGGAAGGAGCAGGAGCAGCAGGAGCTGTCCCCGCTGTCCCGGCTGGGGACAGCTCCCCGTGTCCCCGCCGTGGCTGCCATGGCAGGAGCAGGGAAGGAGCAGGAGCAGGGAAGGAGCAGGAGCAGCAGGAGTGTCCCCGCTGTCCCGGCTGGGGACAGCTCCCCGTGTCCCCGCCGTGGCTGCCATGGCAGGAGCAGGGAAGGAGCAGGAGCAGGGAAGGAGCAGGAGCAGCAGGAGCTCTCCCCACTGTCCCGGCTGGGGACAGCTCCCCGTGTCCCCGCTGTGGCTGCCATGGCAGGAGCAGGAGCAAGGGAGGAGCAGGAGCAGGGCAGGGAAGGAGCAGGAGCAGCAGGAGCTGTCCCCGCTGTCCCGGCTGGGCACAGCTCCCCATGTCCCCGCTGTGGCTGCCATGGCAGGAGCAGGGAAGGAGCAGGGCAGGAGCAGCAGGAGCAGGAGCAGGGCAGGGAAGGAGCAGGAGCAGCAGGAGCTGTCCCTGCTGTCCCGGCTGGGGACAGCTCCCCGTGTCCCCGCCGTGGCTGCCATGGCAGCAGCCCCAGTCAGACGGAGCCTGCAGCTGCAGCACGGGGAAGGCACAGGATGCCGTGTCACACATGAGTGACTCCCGGGCAGCCCAAGTGACAGATGCATTTCCTCGACTCCAGGCCAGGCTCCAGCACAAACCACTCTTCATTTATCAATAATTGGGCCTTAATTTCATTTGGCAGTGCTGGAGCAGCATGCTCAGCTTCCTCTCCAATAGACTCCTGCTAATTAGGCTGGCTTTGGGCATCAATCTCTTGATTTGAGCCTCTAATAATCAGCCCAGATCCTGCTTTTTGCACAGGACGTGGTGGCTTTATCCATAAGTCATTATTAGCCATAATGGAATGGGAATGGGAACTGCTCTGTTATTGATGGCTCTGGGAGGCAGGAGCAGGGATCCCACTCTGCCTGTTCACATGGAATCCGTGTTTTAGTTCCTTTGGCACTCTCTGGAATGAGAAATGTCCTGTTCCTCTGGGCCTTGGGCACCCAAAAGGGAATTTTATGGATCAGGGAGATTTTAGGCAAAGCTTCATGGAACCACCTGGGACAGGAGGAGGGAGCTCGATGAGCTTCAAGGTCCCTCCCATCCCTCTGTCAATGAGCAAGGCCAGGTCCCTTCCCCTCCCAGGTGAGTGTAAAATCCAGAGGGGTTGATGTGATGTCCCTTTTCCCCCTGTCCCTCCCCACGTTCAGCCCCGGCGCTTCTCTGCAGGGATTTGCGCTCCGAGCGTTTCCTGGCACGGCCCAGCTCGGAGATGGCTCCTCAGGGCTGATTGCTGCGCCCAGATGAGCTCTCAGAGTTTGCTGCACAATCCAATCCAATCCAGGGTATAATTGAAGAGCAGGAGGAACAAAATTCCTTCTTGTTTCACCCCGGTAACTCCAGCAAATTCAGCGGAGAGAGCTCCATATGGTCCCGCACGAGTCGGGTAATGTGTGGATTGTGCCAGAATCAATGAAATCTCCCATGTCTTGGTGGCTGGTTATTATTAAAGATCTGTCCCAGCAATTCATTGGGATTGGAAAGGATTGCAGTGCCTGGAAAAATGATGGATGTAGCTCGGAGAGGGATGGGAAAATCTGGCTGAACGGCAGCGTGCCCACGTGTGTTCCCTCCGCTTCTGGAAAAGTCCAACCTGGCTGCCCCAAACCCGCTGATTTCCTGAAGAAAGCAGCTGCATTTCAAGGGCCTCTCCCCCAAATCCTCCCCCAAACCCTCCTTCTGGTGTCCCTTGCTCTGGGCTGCAGCCCTGCCACTTAAAAAAGATTTGTTCTGAGGCTTTCAGGGTCCTTAACATTTCTTTTGGCCTATAAAGAAATTTTATCGTTTTATTGGAGTCAGGAATAATTGCTGCATCCATCTTGGAATGTGGAGCATTCTCCCATTAAAGACAAGCAGCTGATGAATAAAATCAGGTTTTTGGAGTATGAAGTTGCTAAGTTTGCTTTCATTGCAGGACCTTTTACTGACTTGTTTGCTCATGTAAAACTTCTCACCCTAAACCTGGGAGAGGGAGGGGGGACTGATTGTTGTTAGTGCTGAAAAGTGTTCACTTCCCGATCCCACTCATCTCCCTGATGGGATTTCTGTACAGTGACAGTAAAGTGCCATCAGCTCCAGCTGCAAGGATCACAGGGCACAGGATCCCCTCCCTGCACAGGGCACTCTGAGCGCTGTCTGAGCCCATCCCACAGAGCTCCAGCGCTGCTGGGCTGACTGGAAAGGTCCTGCAGCACCTGGGGCCCCAAAGGGCCTCTCCAGCCCCACCCCACGGGCTCTGTCCCATCCCAGGACAGCTCGGAGCCTGGAGCAGCAGGGCAGCCTTGGAGCACATCCCAGAGCCCTCATCCCCCCTTCCCTGCGCTGCCCCCACGGATCGATCCCTTCCTCATTCCCAGACTTTTCTGGGCGGTTACCATGGCAATGCCTTGCCTCAATAGGGTCCTTGTGAACTTGTTTACCATCCCAATTATAACATTTTCCAATCCCGGCTCGTTCTGACAGCTCCGTGTCTCCCATCTGTGCCTGATCCCATCAGCGCTTCCACAACAATGGCCCGGCAGCTCCCGCGCTCCCCAGCCCCGCCCGCGGCCGCAGTTGCCACCTGCAGGAGGCGCGGGGCTGGGCCAGCAGGGCCCGATTCCCCGCTGGAGGGAGGGAGGATGGTGGGAGGATCCCTGGAGCACCAGGCGCCTGAGGGTGCTCGGGATGGAGCATTGAGCGTGGACATTGTGGGGTGAAAAAGGTGTGGTGTGTTCTGCACTGAAATTCCCTAAGGAGCGGTTGTTATTTTAGCAGGAAGCACAGGAAAAGGTAAGAGAAACCAGAGGCTTTCACACACCTGCCAATGGAGAGATTGGAAGGGATCCCTCGATCCTGCAGCCAGGAAGGCACCGACATCCACAGGGGAAGCTGCAGCCAGATCATTTCAGGCTGGAGATAAGCAGGCCTGAGGACAAAGTTCCAGCTGGGATCAGAGCGCGGCCACCGGAAGCTCCAAGTCCCCAAACGAAACCTTCTGGAAGTTTCCTCTGGCAAGACTGAGCCGGGCGCAGCTTTTCTGGGGCGGAGATGAAGTTGAAGCTGATAAAGGTCCCTTGTCTGTGGATCTGGAAAAGAAAAGTGCACTTAAAAAAAAAAAAAAAAAAAGGAAATCTGCGCGGGGCTGGCCGCTGCTGCCAAGGCGTGACTCAACCCCAGATTCCTCCGGAGTTTTCCAAATAACTCCGCGTTCTCAATGGCTCCATTATGAGCTGTGAAAGAGCTCTGCGGGCACTTTGGGGCTGGGATGGAGCCCCTGCCTCCAGGGCCTCTCCCGAGGACACACAGCAAATCCGGCCGGCGCTGCCCGCCTGCCGGGGGAGCCTCTCGCCGGGCCGCAAAACCCAAAGGGCTTTGGCAGCAAAGCGGGAACGGGAACGCTGCAGATGGCCAGGAGAGGTTCCTGAGACACCGGGGAAAAACAAGATTGCTCCGGGAAAGAGCAAAACAAACAAAACACAACAGGAATTCACAGTCCCTCAAAGAAAACATTGCAATCTTCCCCAAGGATCACACGAGCTGCCTGAATACAGGGCCTGTTTTTTTGGATGAGGGTGGAACACGAGGATCCCAGAATCCCAGAGCTCCAGGACCATCTTGTCCAAGCTGTAGCTCACACCCCAAAACCTCAGTGGGACACAAATCCCATCCAGCTCTGGATCCTGCCTGCAGCTCACACCCCAAACCTCAGTGGGACACAAATCCCATCCAGCTCTGGATCCTGCCTGCAGCTCACACCTCAAAACCTCAGTGGGACACAAATCCCATCCAGGAGCTCTGGATCCTGCCTGCAGCTCTCACCCCAAAATCCCTGTGGGACACAAATCCCATCCAGGAGCTTTGAATCCTGCCTGCAGCTCACACCCCAAAACCTCAGTGGGACACAAATCCCATCCAGGAGCTCACACAAATCCCATCCAGGAGCTCACACCCCAAACCCCTGTGGGACACAAATCCCATCCAGCTCTGGATCCTGCCTGCAGCTCACATCCCAAAGCCCTGTGGGACACAAATCCCATCCAGGAGCTCTGGATCCTGCCTGCAGCTCACACCCCAAAACCTCAGTGGGACACAAATCCCATCCAGGAGCTCACATCCCAAACCCCTGTGGGACACAAATCCCATCCAGGAGCTCACACCCCAAAACCCCTGTGGGACACAAATCCCATCCAGGAGCTCACACCCCAAACCCCTGTGAGACACAAATCCCATCCAGGAGCTCACACCCCAAACCCCTGTGAGACACAAATCCCATCCAGGAGCTCACACCCCAAACCCCTGTGAGACACAAATCCCATCCAGCTCTGGATCCTGCCTGCAGCTCACATCCCAAACCCCTGTGGGACACAAATCCCATCCAGCTCTGGATCCTGCCTGCAGCTCACACCCCAAACCCCTGTGGGACACAAATCCCATCCAGCTCTGGATCCTGCCCAGGGCTCACACCCCAAACCCCTGTGGGACACAAATCCCATCCAGCTCTGGATCCTGCCCAGGGCTCACACCCCAAACCCCTGTGGGACACAAATCCCATCCAGCTCTGGATCCTGCCTGCAGCTCACACCCCAAACCCCTGTGGGACACAAATCCCATCCAGGAGCTCTGGATCCTGCCCAGGGCTCACACCCCAAACCCCTGTGGGACACAAATCCCATCCAGGAGCTCACACCCCAAACCCCTGTGGGACACAAATCCCATCCAGGAGCTCACACCCCAAACCCCTGTGGGACACAAATCCCATCCAGGAGCTCACACCCCAAACCCCTGTGGGACACAAATCCCATCCAGGAGCTCTGGATCCTGCCTGCAGCTCACACCCCAAACCCCTGTGGGACACAAATCCCATCCAGCTCTGGATCCTGCCCAGGGCTCACCCCCCAAACCCCTGTGGGACACAAATCCCATCCAGCTCTGGATCCTGCCCAGGGCTCACACCCCAAAACCCTGTGGGACACAAATCCCATCCAGGAGCTCACACCCCAAATCCCTGTGGGACACAAATCCCATCCAGGAGCTCACACCCCAAATCCCTGTGGGACACAAATCCCATCCAGGAGCTCTGGATCCTGCCTGCAGCTCACACCCCAAACCCCTGTGGGACACAAATCCCATCCAGGAGCTCACATCCCAAAACCCTCATGGGACACAGATCCCATCCAGGAGCTTTGAATCCTGCCTGCAGCTCACACCCCAAACCCCTGTGGGACACAAATCCCATCCAACTCTGGATCCTGCCTGCAGCTCACACCCCAAAATCCCTGTGGGACACAAATCCCATCCACGAGCTCACACAAATCCCATCCAGGAGCTCATACCCCTAAGCCCCTGTGGGACACAAATCCCATCCAGGAGCTCACACCCCAAACCCCTGTGGGACACAAATCCCATCCAGGAGCTCACACCCCAAACCCCTGTGGGACACAAATCCCATCCAGGAGCTCACATCCCAAAACCCTCATGGGACACAGATCCCATCCAGCTCTGGATCCTGCCTGCAGCTCACACCCCAAACCCCTGTGGGACACAAATCCTCCCCCTTATCCATCAATCCTGCTCCCCAGCTCCTCGAGAGGAGGATTTGCTCAAACAGGGATTTCATATTCCACTTCCTGGAGCATGGCCTCCTTTGGATGGTTTCTGATGGTGGAAGGAAGGAGCTTGGAGCCTTCTGGAATTTGGGAGACAAAGGGGGGGAAATGGGCTGTGCTTGGTTTTAATGGGAGCAGCACGGGATCGCTGCTGTCATGGAATGACAGGTTTCCATTTGCAGTACAAACACTCTTCCCCAAATTATGGTGACAAAAGTGCCACCTGTGTGAGGCCAGGGAGGAGCAGCTTCTCCCATCCATCTGAAAAGAGTGTGGAAGGCTGCAAGGGCTGCATCATCCTCGTGTTTGAGGGTGAAGCAACAATTGTTTCCAGCGAGCAGCTGGGGAGTGAATCCCGCAGCGGTGGAGGGATGCACGTAGCTCCCGGGACATCTGTGCCATCTCTGTCCCATCCTCCAGCCTTCCTTCTCTCCTTTCCCGGCTCCTTGGAGCCCTAAAGGCAGCCGGGCTCCTCCGGGCAACTATTCCATCACTGGAAACTAGGGGGAAGAATTTCACCGGCATGGCAGGGAGCTGCCGGGAAAAGGCGGCTGCCGCGGGGAGGGAGGGAGGGAGTCTCTTCCCCCTCTTACCTCGCGCTTTTGCAAGTCACAACTTTGTCAGGCTGTGAATTCCCAAACCCTAAGGGCTCCCCCTCTTTCCCGAGCGTCTCCGCAGCGCCAGGCGAGCGCGGGAATCGCATCCTCGCGGTGGGAACAACGCAGGGATTCACCTTGTCCCGGCGGTTCCCAAGGCGGGACGGTGCCCGTGACCTCGGGATGACTGCGGTGACACGGAAAGGAACCGAGCCGCTCCGCAGCGCTCCTCGAAGCGCTGGGAAGGCTCTGTCTCCCCGAATCCTTCCCTTCTCCACCGGGGGAGAGCAGCAGCAATCCCTGAGCGCGCCCGTTCCCGGAAGCACAAGGAAATGCAGGCGCCCCTGGGAGAGCCGCAAGCACGGTCCGCAGCTGCATGGAAGCGAAACCCTCTGGAAAAGCGGCAGATCTGGAGCTGCCTGGAAGGCTTCCTCCTCCTCCTCCCCCTCCGCGTGTGATGCAGAGCTCCTTCCCCGCTCGTTGCAAGCAGAAGGGAGCCATGGTGACTTGGCAGGAGCTGAAGATCCGCCTTTGGAGCATGAATCAGCCCCGGCGTTTGTGAGCAAAGGAACATTTTGGGAGGATTGATGGCATAGCACGCTCCCTCCCATCGGATCTGCTGTCACACAGCCTGCTAAAAGCTCCAGATAAAAGGGTTGCAGTTTACAGCCCTGGAAAATTGGAATCAATTCCCTGCTGGGAGCACACCAAGGATCCCGCCCGTGGACCGGGAGGGCTGGAAAAACAGCTCCGAGGGCTGGGGATGGGGCTGGCTGTGCTGAACCATCCTCTGGCAGCTCTGGGATGATCCTCACAGGGAGCTCTTAACCCACAGAGAAATTAGGAATAGTTTTATTTGTGGGAAAGAATCCCTGCTTTTCCATCCAGTTATTTCTTCTCCCTTGTTGAAAGTTCCTAATTCATGATGGTCACAGATTTCTGCTCTCCACAATTCCAGTATAAACCCAGCTCAGGCAGGAAAAGGCTGAATTCAGAGATATTCCCATCCAACCCAACCTCCTGATCAAAATATTATTCCATCCAACAGCCCAAGCTATTCAAAATTCAACTGAAACCAGCCACGGAATCTGTCTCACACCTGGGAAAGGCTGGTGGGCTCCTGAGTTTTTTCCAGGATATCCCAAGAGGTTCAAGCTCAAATCTCTCAAGTTTGAAACGAGCATCTTAATACATTGTACAAAAATAATTAGGAAGTTTGAGAGGAAAAAAGCAAGAAGCTTGAACAAAGTAGAAGTTTGCCCCAACAAATTTAAAAAAAGGAATTTGCAGAGAAAATTAAGAAGTTTGTCACAAAATTAAGAAGTTTGCCGTAAAAGCTTCTCGAGCCCAGAATCTTTCTCGGGGAGGAGCTGCACAAAAGCAGCTCCCTGAACATGTTTTGCCTTTCCCAAAGCTGTTCCCTAAATGTCACTTTTATCGCCTTCTCTCCCAGCCTTTATGACCATATGTGTTTTTATGATATTCACAACATGCTTGTGCCACACAAGATGCAAATGCAATTTCCTGCTGGAATGGCTCAATATGCACAGCAACAACTGAGGGACACAAAGGAACGGGAGGGCTGCCTGGCAAAGGGGAATTACCTGGGCAAGAGTTTGGGGGGATCCCCCAGACCTTCCTCATCCTCCTCCTTGTGGCATCAGGGAGCTTGGAGACACCTTTGGAGTCACAGAGCTCTGGGACAGCTCCAAGGAATCCTTTCCCTGGGGAAACTCCTCATCAGGGAGCTTGGAGACACCTTTGGAGTCACAGAGCCCTGGGACAGCTCCAAGGAATCCTTTCCATGGGGAAACTCCTCATCAGGGAGCTTGGAGACACCTTTGGAGTCACAGAGCACTGGGACAGCTCCAAGGAATCCTTTCCTTGGGGAAACTCCTCACCAGGGAGCTTGGAGGTCACAGAGCCCCTGGGACACATCCAAGGAATCCTTTCCCTGGGGAAACTCCTCATCAGGGAGCTTGGAGACACCTTTGGAGTCACAGAGCACTGGGACAGCTCCAAGGAATCCTTTCCTTGGGGAAACTCCTCACCAGGGAGCTTGGAGGTCACAGAGCCCCTGGGACACATCCAAGGAATCCTTTCCCTGGGGAAACTCCTCATCAGGGAGCTTGGAGGTCACAGAGCCCCTGGGACACATCCAAGGAATCCTTTCCCCAGGCAAACTCCTCATCAGGGAGCTTGGAGGTCACAGAGCCCCTGGGACAGCTCCAAGGAATCCTTTCCCTGGGGAAACTCCTCATCAGGGAGCTTGGAGGTCACAGAGCCCCTGGGACACATCCAAGGAATCCTTTCCCCAGGCAAACTCCTCATCAGGGAGCTTGGAGGTCACAGAGCCCCTGGGACAGCTCCAAGGAATCCTTTCCCTGGGGAAACTCCTCATCAGGGAGCTTGGAGACACCTCTGGGGTCACAGAGCTCTGGGACAGCTCCAAGGAATCCTTTCCCTGGGGAAACTCCTCATCAGGGAGCTTGGAGGTCACAGAGCCCCTGGGACAGCTCCAAGGAATCCTTTCCCTGGGGAAACTCCTCATCAGGGAGCTTGGAGACACCTCTGGGGTCACAGAGCTCTGGGACAGCTCCAAGGAATCCTTTCCCTGGGGAAACTCCTCATCAGGGAGCTTGGAGGTCACAGAGCCCCTGGGACAGCTCCAAGGAATCCTTTCCATGGGGAAACTCCTCATCAGGGAGCTTGGAGACACCTTTGGAGTCACAGAGCTCTGGGACACATCCAAGGAATCCTTTCCCTGGGGAAACTCCTCATCAGGGAGCTTGGAGACACCTCTGGGGTCACAGAGCCCCTGGGACAGCTCCAAGGAATCCTTTCCTTGGGGAAACTCCTCATCAGGGAGCTTGGAGGTCACAGAGCCTCTGGGACACATCCAAGGAATCCTTTCCCCAGGCAAACTCCTCATCAGGGAGCTTGGAGGTCACAGAGCCCCAGGGACAGCTCCAAGGAATCCTTTCCCCAGGCAAACTCCTCACCAGGGAGTTGGAGACACCTCTGGGGTCACAGAGCCCCTGGGACAGCTCCAAGGAATCCTTTCCATGGGGAAACTCCTCATCAGGGAGCTTGGAGGTCACAGAGCCCCTGGGACAGGTCCAAAGAATCCTTTCCCTGGGGAAACTCCTCATCAGGGAGCTTGGAGACACCTTTGGAGTCACAGAGCCCCTGGGACAGCTCCAAGGAATCCTTTCCCTGGGGAAACTCCTCATCAGGGAGCTTGGAGACACCTTTGGAGTCACAGAGTCCCTGGGACAGCTCCAAGGAATCCTTTCCCTGGGGAAACTCCTCATCAGGGAGCTTGGAGGTCACAGAGCCCCTGGGACACATCCAAGGAATCCTTTCCCCAGGCAAACTCCTCATCAGGGAGCTTGGAGGTCACAGAGCCCCAGGGACAGCTCCAAGGAATCCTTTCCCCAGGCAAACTCCTCATCAGGGAGCTTGGAGACACCTTTGGAGTCACAGAGTCCCTGGGACAGCTCCAAGGAATCCTTTCCCTGGGGAAACTCCTCACCAGGGAGCTTGGAGGTCACAGAGCCCCTGGGACAGCTCCAAGGAATCCTTTCCCTGGGGAAACTCCTCATCAGGGAGCTTGGAGACACCTTTGGAGTCACAGAGTCCCTGGGACAGCTCCAAGGAATCCTTTCTGTGGGGAAACTCCTCCTGAACTCCCCTGGCACAGCCTGAGGCTGTTTCCTTGTGTCCTGTCAAAATCTGGGTCTGGATTGTCATTGCTTGTCCTGTTATAATTCCAGAGAGCTGGAGAGGGGTTTTGGATCATGAATGAGGTGGGAAATTCCATCCTGGGATTGATAATCTGGGATAGCAGCACAGGAAATAAAAAACAACCAGAGCAGAGCATCCAAAAATAGGAAGAGCTAGGGAAATCCCATTTCCTGTGGAATTTTAAACACATTGGGGCTGGTTTTTCCAGCTGGGAGCGAGCGTCGCCGTGCCTCCCAAAGTGCAAATCAGCACTTTGGGTTAGTCCTGGCAGGGGGGGAAAAACGGGAAAAAGAAATCGTTGTCCTTAAAATATTCATCCCTGGGCTCCCAGCCTGACACGTGTAGTGGCTGGGAGGGAAATTCCTCGGGGCTGCAGCCTGCCTGCTCTTGGCCCGGCTGGAATTACTCACGGAATAATAAATGGCCATGAATTATTCACGGCTTCCTGCAGCCAATTCCACCTTGCCCGGCCTTCTACCTTGGCTGCTGCCCGGGAGGGAGTGAATCCCGTGGATCCCAGGGGCTGGGAGTGAATCCCGTGGATCCCTGCTGGGAGTGAATCCCATGGATTCCTGCTGGGAGTGAATCCCATGGATTCCAGGGGCTGGGAGTGAATCCCATGGATCCCTGCTGGGAGTGAATCCCGTGGATTCCAGGGGCTGGGAGTGAATCCCGTGGATCCCTGCTGGGAGTGAATCCCGTGGATTCCAGGGGCTGGGAGTGAATCCTGTGGATCCCTGCTGGGAGTGAATCCCGTGGATCCCAGGGGCTGGGAGTGAATCCCGTGGATCCCAGGGGCTGGGAGTGAATCCCGTGGATCCCAGGGGCTGGGAGTGAATCCCGTGGATCCCAGGGGCTGGGAGTGAATCCCGTGGATCCCAGGGGCTGGGAGTGAATCCCGTGGATTCCAGGGGCTGGGAGTGAATCCTGTGGATCCCTGCTGGGAGTGAATCCCATGGATTCCAGGGGTTGGGAGTGAATCCCATGGATCCCAGGGGTTGGGAGTGAATCCCATGGATTCCAGGGGCTGGGAGTGAATCCTGTGGATCCCTGCTGGGAGTGAATCCCGTGGATTCCAGGGGTTGGGAGTGAATCCCATGGATCCCAGGGGTTGGGAGTGAATCCCATGGATCCCAGTGAATCCCATGGATCCCAGTGAATCCCATGGATCCCAGGGGCTGGGAGTGAATCCCATGGATCCCAGTGAATCCCGTGGATCCCAGTGAATCCCATGGATCCCAGGGGCTGGGAGTGAATCCCATGGATCTCAGTGAATCCCATGGATCCCAGTGAATCCCATGGATCCCTGCTGGGGTTGTGAGTGAATCCCATGGATCCCTGCTGGTGCTGCCTCCATCTGAGCTCTCCACCTGCTCCTGGCAGGATAAATCCCAGGGGAAATCCCCCCATTTCCTGCAAGAGCTGCTGATGGAATTACTCATGGAAAGGGGGGTTCAACCTGATCTCCTTTTCCCACTTATTACAATCTCTGAGTGGGATTTGGAATGATCTCGGTGTGGATCACGACTTGTGACCCTCCTGGACTCCCAGCCACCGGGAAATGTTGTGAGTTTATGGATTTCTACCTGGAAAGGGGAATTCACTTGGAAATATAAAAAATCCTGACTCAAACACAGAAAATTAATTGAATTTGACTGAAATAATCCAGGATCCCAGAGGGATGATGCCAGACAATTAACTGGGAGCAGGGGAGCTCTTTCAGTGGGGCTGAATTTGGGATCTGCTCCCTCCTCTGGGCTGAGCTGGAGGAGATTCCCCCTGCATGTCTCCATAATCCTCAGCAGGATTTTAATATCTCCTTGTCCTAATTTAGGAGCTTTTGTGCCTCCTCCTAAGGAAGCACAGAACAAGAGGATTAAGGGAAGAAGTCCCTGAAAATCCCAGCCCTTGGAACAATCCCGATGGAATTGATCAGGGCATTAATTCCCCCTGATCTCTGTGTGCTGGGGCAGCCTGCTGGGAGATTCCTAATCAAATTACAACTAATTCCCAGCGATCTGACACCGCCCAGCCTTTTGTCTCTAGTTTAGGGAGTCAAGGAATGGGAAAGGAGTTTTCATCACACAGGAAAAAGGGGATGAAATCACTGCTGGGGGCACAGCAAAACGGGATTGGAGATGGGAACAAGGGAACAGGGTCCTGCATTGGGCTGGGCTGAGCTGGGCTGAGCTGAGCTGAGCTGGAAATGGGATTGGAGAAGGGAACAAGAGGCACAGGGTCCTGGAGGCATCCAGTGCTGAATTGGGCTGGGCTGGGCTGGGCTGGGCTGAGCTGAGCTGGGCTGGGCTGGGCTGGGCTGGGCTGGGCTGGAAATGGGATTGGAAATGGGAACAAGAGGCACAGGGTCCTGGAGCCATCCAGTGCTGCATTGGGCTGAGCTGGGCTGGAAATGGGACTGGAAATGGGACTGGAAATGGGACTGGAGATGGGCTGGGCTGGAAATGGAACTGGAGATGGGCTGGGCTGGGCTGGGCTGAGCTTAGCTGGGCTGGAAATGGGATTGGAGAGGGTCCTGGAGCCATCCAGTCCTGAATTGGGCTGAGCTGAGCTGAGCTGAGCTGAGCTGAGCTGAGCTGAGCTGAGCTGAGCTGAGCTGAGCTGAGCTAGGCTGAGCTGGGCTGGGCTGGGCTGGGCTGGAAATGGGATTGGAGATGGGAACAAGAGGCACAGGGTCCTGCATTGGGCTGGGCTGAGCTGGGCTGAGCTGAGCTGAGCTGAGCTGAGCTGAGCTGAGCTGAGCTGAGCTGAGCTGGGCTGGGCTGGGCTGGGCTGGAAATGGGATTGGAGATGGGAACAAGAGGCACAGGGTCCTGGAGCCATCCAGTCCTGCATTGGGCTGGGCTGAGCTGAGCTGAGCTGAGCTGAGCTGAGCTGAGCTGGGCTGAGCTGAGCTGAGCTGAGCTGGGCTGAGCTGAGCTGAGCTGGGCTGAGCTGGGCTGAGCTGAGCTGAGCTGAGCTGAGCTAAGCTGAGCTGGGCTGAGCTGAGCTGAGCTGGGCTGGGCTGGAAATGGGATTGGAGATGGGAACAAGGGGCACAGGGTCCTGCATTGGGCTGGGCTGGGCTGAGCTGAGCTGAGCTGAACTGAGCTGAGCTGAACTGAGCTGAGCTGAGCTGAGCTGAGCTGAGCTGAGCTGAGCTGAGCTGAGAGGGTTTTGCATCCCTTACCCATCAAGCAGCAACATCTGGCCCAGGCTGCTCCAAGGCACTTCCAGCCCTGATGGGTTTGGGAATTCCAGGCCTGCTCATCCCTGGGGAGTGGAGTTAAAAATAGGCCTGGAACTGGGAGGGTTTTTACCTCCCAGCTGGTGTGGAGCCCATCCAAAAGCCCCAGCAAGAGCAAAGAGGGGGGATGTGGTGTCCCCATCTGGGCTGAATCAGGGACTGATGGATTCCATCCTGCTCCTCAGCCAGGTGCTCCCCTCTGACCCCAGGCTGTGAAAAACTCCCAAGGTTTCAGGTTCCTCGTGTTTGGAAAACTCCAATAAAAGGTGCTTTATTGATTCTAATTAAATCTTTTTTTTCCTGAGGTGGAGCAGATCCCAGTTAACTTTAATTTAGGGCTGACATTTACCTGCTGCTGGAGGAGGGGGAATTCCAAGTGGACAATTCATTGCAATTTGAGGGAAAAAACATCCCCGAAATGCCAGAAAAGTGCATATTTAACATTTGCAGTAATTAAGTGATTTTAATTTAATAATAAATCCCTCTTGTCTCTATTTCCCCTCATCCCTCACTCCTGGCCTGGCACAGGGGTTGAACTGCACTAATTCCTCCTTTTTCCAGTGTAAATAAGTTTTAATTCCTTTATCCAGCCAGGCAGCACCTTCAGAATTTCACTTTTTGTCAAGAGTAGTTTTTTTTTTCCTGCAACAAGTTTTTTTCCCTCTATCCTACAAAACAAATCCAGACTATCCAGCACCTGGTCAGGGTGGGAATTCCTCTCCAGCACCATCTGGAACGTTTTTTTATGGAAACACAAAGAAAATCCTGCCTGGCTGCCCTCAGACATCCTCCAACTCTTTTTCCAAAGTCACTTTTGTGGGATTTTTTTTTTTTTCCCTTGGAAGCACCTGGATTTATAGGATGCAACATGCAAGGGAAGAGATTTTGCTTTCAATTTTGGGATTTAGGGTGGGGATCCAGGGCTGGCTGGCAGCTAGGCTGGGAAAACTGGGAATGTTCACCTGGAGAAGGCTCAGAGTCCTGGAAGGGGCTGCAAGAGGGAATGGGCAGCACACAGGGGATGTTTCAGAGGGGATATGGGGATGATCCTTAAAATCCTTCCAAGGTAAAGACCCCCAGCCTCCCTGCAGCCCTTCCTGCGTGTCCACACCTGGAATGTGCCCTCTGGAATGTTCCTCCATCCATCTGGGTGTGCCTTTGCTGACTGTGCCCCTGGGGCTCCATCTGTTTGCTGTGCCAGGCTCCTGGGGTCACCCCCTTTTGGGGGCTTTGTCTTAATGACAGCCATTCATTAGGAGCCCTTAATGAAGTTCCTCTGCTAATGAAGCTGTGCTGCAGCAAGGGATGGCAGTCCCTGGCCAGGTGGCTGCCATTAATAAAGGGCTGAGTGCACAGGGAATGAGCTCAGGGATTTGGGCACCTGCACGAGCAGCACAGGGAATGAGGGCTGGGAAAAGCTGGGCTCTGATCCTGGCAAAGCTCAGCCCTTCCCTGGGCAGGTTTGTCCTGTCCCATCCTGGCAAAGCTCAGCCTAATTCCCTGGGCAGGTTTGTCCTGTCCCATCCTGGCAAAGCTCAGCCCAATTCCCTGGGCAGGTTTGTCCTGTCCCATCCTGGCAAAGCTCAGCCTAATTCCCTGCTCAGGTTTATCCTGGCAAAGCTCAGCCTAATTCCCTGGGCAGGTTTGTCCTGTCCCATCCTGGCAAAGCTCAGCCCAATTCCCTGGGCAGGTTTGTCCTGTCCCATCCTGGCAAAGCTCAGCCCTTCCCTGGGCAGGTTTGTCCTGTCCCATCCTGGCAAAGCTCAGCCTAATTCCCTGGGCAGGTTTGTCCTGTCCCATCCTGGCAAAGCTCAGCCCTTCCCTGGGCAGGTTTGTCCTGTCCCATCCTGGCAAAGCTCAGCCTAATTCCCTGGGCAGGTTTGTCCTGTCCCATCCTGGCAAAGCTCAGCCTAATTCCCTGCTCAGGTTTATCCTGTCCCATCCTGGCAAAGCTCAGCCCTTCCCTGGGCAGGTTTGTCCTGTCCCATCCTGGCAAAGCTCAGCCTAATTCCCTGCTCAGGTTTGTCCTGTCCCATCTTGGAAAAGCTCAGCCTAATTCCCTGCTCAGGTTTGTCCTGTCCCATCCTGGCAAAGCTCAGCCTAATTCCCTGGGCAGGTTTGTCCTGTCCCATCCCGGCAAAGCTCAGCCTAATTCCCTGGGCAGGTTTGTCCTGTCCCATCCTGCCAAAGATCAGCCCTTCCCTGGGCAGGTTTGTCCTGTCCCATCCTGGCAAAGCTCAGCCCAATTCCCTGGGCAGGTTTGTCCTGGCAAAGCTCAGCCCTTCCCTGGGCAGGTTTGTCCTGTCCCATCCTGGCAAAGCTCAGCCCAATTCCCTGGGCAGGTTTGTCCTGTCCCATCCTGGCAAAGCTCAGCCTAATTCCCTGCTCAGGTTTATCCTGTCCCATCCTGGCAAAGCTCAGCCCTTCCCTGGGCAGGTTTGTCCTGGCAAAGCTCAGCCCTTCCCTGGGCAGGTTTGTCCTGTCCCATCTTGGAAAAGCTCAGCCTAATTCCTGGAATTTGGGATTGCATTTCCCTCTGTGCTATTAAATCCTGCCCTTTGTGTGAATACAAAATGATGATTCCTATTTTCAAGCATTATATCCTGATTTCCTTTTGGGATCACATCCTATCCCCTGGGGTTTGTTCATCTACAGCCTCTGGCTGTGTATTTCCAGAGAGGATAAGAAATGTACAAACAGAAAGTTTATTGACAGAACAAAGTGAAAACACCAAATATTTGGGATGAAACGTGCCCTCCTTCAAGTGGAAACCTGCTGCCTGTATTCCCAACTTTCCCTAATGGTTTTTGGTTTTTTACACCCAGTAACCCCAGTAAGGGCTGTGGTTGGAACTGGGACCCATCTTCCCGAGCAAGTTCCCAGCTTTGATTTAGCTCTGCTGGACTAAGCACATTATTAATTGGGTCTTTTTTATTTACAGCTCCATTGCCCACAATATCTGCTGGGGTGAGTAATTGAATTTGGGGAGCCCAGTAATTAAAAAAGTCCGAGGAGCAATAAATGGGAGCGTGGGTAAATAAGGGCCTGGGAGAAGGGGACATCCATCACGAGGATTAAATGATTGCAGATCATATTTGAACTCTTTCCTTCTAATTGATGGCTTCCTGAGGATTTACTGACTGGCCTGTGCTCCTCCTTCCTCGGAGAAGCAGCTTCCCAAGAACATTCTCTGAGTGTCTTGTGGGGCAGCTCCAGGGAATGTGAGTCCCCCTGTGATTCCCAGGCACAGGCAATGGGATTTTTCCAGGATTAAGGGCTGTGCCAGGAGCGGCTGTCACCCCCCAGGGAATTCTGGCAGCCTGTGCAAGGACATGTGGCACGGAGCGGGTGCCAGGGAGCCTTACCTTTCCTTGGGATGCGGTGGCAGGGGTTTCATGGAGTATTTTACACTGCATTTTCCATTTCAGCCCACTTTTACAGCTCTCATTTTATTCTAAATTCCACTCCTGGGCTGCTGCAGCTGCTGCTGTTTGAAGTTTATTTACCTGCTTTTCCCCAGCGAGCTGAACTTCCTGCCCCGTCCTTTTTGGGAGCGTGGATCTTTCTGGAACGCGCTTGCTGCGGAGAGCAGGGATCAGTTTGGGAGGTTGGCTCTCCCAGAATTCCACGCTTTGCTGGCACGGGATCAAAAGATGACAAACATCCTGCAAGAAGACAGAGGCTTTATTGTTGCTGCTGTTTGGGGGGGATCCGCGCGTCCGAGGTGGGGCTGGGATTTGGGATGAACGATTCCAACCTGAGTTTTGTCGTGGATTGATCATTCTGTTTGGTTTGGGGAATAAAAAAATCTCCATCTGGAGGGATGGAGAGCTGCTGCCATGCGACAGCGCTGCCTTTGGAAAATGGAAAATGTCATTTGGGAACGGCAGAGCCGCTGCCAGGGGCACCTTCTCACAGCAGGGAGGGGCAGAGCTCAAAGCAGCTCTCAGAAAAATGGGGGAAACCCCAATTTGCATTGCTGCACCCACAAATCCTCCCAGGAGCGGGGAAAGGATTGGAAAATGCTGCTGGGAGTAGGGAAGTGCCTTTCCAGCCCCTCGTCCCGCTGGATTCCGGGGGATGGTGTTAGTGTGGGGAGCTGTGTGGGGCAGAATGGACACGGACACCCAGGGGGTGTTTGATGGGATGCTGGGCAGGGATCATCTGAACAAAAACCCAACATTTCCCAGAGCTTGCACCGTGTCCCCACCCATAGAAATGCTAAAGCACAGGAGCGATTTGAATGCGTGTTCTTCCAGGACGGAAACGCATCCCACATCCAGCCTCCCTCTCCCGAGCTCCCAGCAGCCTGTGCTGCGTCGTGCCAGACAGAAACGGGAGCCAAGCTCTGCCCAAAAAAAAACTCCACCGAAGGAACACCTTGCTCATTCCCAGAGACGGGGCACATGGCAAAAGAGAACAAGGAAAGAAATTGGCCTCGGAATTCCCCGGGGGGGAAAAGTTGTTGATTTGGGGAAGGGCTGCAGGATGGAGGGATAGCGCCAGGGGAGCGGCTTTAAACCTTTGGGATACTGGGGAGGAATTCTGGGCTTGTCGAGCTTCAGGTGGGGTCAGAGGGAGCGAGGCTGTGCCGTGTCCCTTTCCCAGCTCCCCCAGCAGGCGCTGCTGAGCGCAGCCCGGCCCGGGAGCCCTTCCCGCGCACTTGGAAGGGGCTGAGCCCGCGGCTGCCAGCGCCGGGTGCAGCCTGCGATCCTTGTGCGGGGGCCCGCCGGGTTCGGGGCTCAGCTGCTCGCAGCGGATGCTCCTGAGCCTGGCTGCCAGTTCCATGTGAATATTAACCATCTGCGGGGCGGGTGGGAGCTGCAGCTCCCAGCTCCCTCTCTGCTCGCACGGAGCAAAGCGGGGCACAGCCGTGCTGTCCTCGGGCTCTCGGGACGCTTCTCCCTCGTTATCCCAGAGATTTGGATGGATCGCTATTAGCTGGGCACGGCCAGGGAGGGATGGATGGACGGACGGACGGATGGATGGATGGATGGATGGATGGATGGATGGATGGATGGATGGATGGATGGAAGGAAGGAAGCCCAGCCCTCTCTGACACTTCTCTGTGTAATTCTGTTCGTTTTTGGGAATGCCATGCCCACAGCGAGTTTCAGTGCCACCCTGCTCCAAGCAAGCCCTGTTTGCCCAGGATTGTCCCTTCCCTCCATCCCTCTGCTCTCCTCTCCTCGGATTTCCCCATTCCCAGGAACTCTGCAGCCTCCTCATTACCAAAGGTTGTATTTAAGATTCCCGTGTCTCCGGCTTAATAACCCCCAAATGAGTCCCGGCGGAATTAGCCGTAATTAAGGACATTGTGAAATATGGCAGGGGCAAAGGGAATTACACCGTATTACTTTATTAATAATATTCCTTAACGACACTGAAAATTGCTATTAGGCCTGAACATTCCTGCCTGGATATGGAAATAGTCTTTTGCTATGCTAATCTAGCACAATTTTCTTTTCAATGTAAACAAATTATGCTCTATTAATATGCTGTTCTCCTTGCATAGTT
Organism: Fringilla coelebs; assembly: GCF_963513975.1. Classification (NCBI taxonomy): domain Eukaryota; kingdom Metazoa; phylum Chordata; class Aves; order Passeriformes; family Fringillidae; genus Fringilla; species Fringilla coelebs. Next base: position 709,288 of record NC_140031.1, read on the forward strand.
AATTATTGTAACAGTAAGGAATAAAATGCTCCGGCTTTCGCTGTTTGGGATGGAAAAAGGGCTCCATAAATACTTTAATAGGGAGCTAATTATGCACAGAATTCCAATGCCGAAAATGTGTTTGTAATTGCATTAAAATGGTCTTCTGTTCAAATATTGGGAAGCCGGCTAATTGGAGGTAAGCTGGAATTTCAATATTGTGAATCGATGATTTCCATCCTCTCCCCGGTTGCTTGTGGCTCCCTCCATATTTGGCTTTGGGAATGAAGGGAATGAAGGGAATATTTCACGGTGTGAGCAGCTCTGGATGGAAGGAGAGAAGGGATTTCAAAGCTTTGAGCCCTGAGGATTGGGGTGCTGAAGGAGACAGCAGGTGGGGCCAGGAGAAGTTTAGGCTGGAATTTAGGGAAAATTCCACCATGGGAAGCGTTTCTGTCTGGTTCAGACAACACAGCGACACTGTGGCACACGAGGACACAGGGGACTCCAAGCTCTTTTCCAACCTTTAACAACTCCCAGCCTCTATCCCGAGGGAGGAGATCCCAGGGCGGGATGTGCCACGGCCGCGCCCCGGGCTGGGACAGAGGTGGCAGCAGGGGGACAATGGGAGCTGGGGCGCGGCACCGCAGCCGAGGGAGGCCGGGCTCCGAGTGGGAACAGGCAAACAGCTTGTGGCACAAAGCAAAGGAGAGAATTCCAAATGGCTAATCTCCAGCCACCCACACAAGTTTTGTCTCTCTTTAGCACCTTTCCCTGTTGCTAAGTCTCGCATCCAAAAAACCGGAGAGGAGACACTCCAAATTATGCAGCAATATTGTGTCGAGCAGCTGAAAACAGGCTGGGAGTTGGGAGCTCGGCAACAACGCGGGCTCCTGGTTATCTTTGGGAAATGCCGATTGTCTTTGGGAAATGCCGATTGTCTTTAGGAAATGCTGATTATTTTTGGGGAATGCCCATTGTCTTTAGGAAGTGCTGATCGTCCTCAGCTTGCTGACCCTGAAATGTTGTGTGTGCCCCTCAGATGGAACAGCAACACCAACAGGGGTTTGTGTTCTGCCACAGGAGTGACCCGAGTCAGGTTCTTTTCATTTCTTAAAATACACCTGGAGGTGAAGAGGAGAGTGGAAATTCCCAACAAATTAGCTCAGGTCAGGAGTTAGAGCTTCAATTTTCATAACAAATATTTCAGCAAACCCAATTCCTTAAGCTTGCTGTAGGAAGCCAAAGAAATCATCTGCTTGAGGGGGGGAAAAAAAAAAGAACAAATGGGGAAAAAAAAAAAGACATGTCAGATCCCAGCTATCCTGCCAAAATCCCCAAACAGCTTCCTAGCTTTTAAGGGAAGAGCATTTGAAATATCTTTGCAGAGTCGTGTCTGTTTGTCTGACAGATGTCTGCAATGTTCTGGGAGCTGGAGTCATGCTCCGAATGTAAATAAGATTATGGGCCTCGCAATATTTCCCCTTCCCTCGGATTTACCTCCACACCAAGGTGTTTTTTTTTTTTTTTTCCCCTCTATCCCACAAGCAGGATTAACATTTTTTTGCCTTGTCAGTTAAATACTCAGGTTTGTCCTTTAATCCAGTGGCTGCTCCAAAGGATCCAGCTGTTGGACCAAATTTCTGGCTAAAAATAGAGGTTATTCTCTGGGAAGCATCATCTCCTTTTTCCCCTTTCTTCCTCCTGGAATGAATCAAAGTCTCAGGAATGGAGTTTCCTGAGGCCTGTGCTGCAATCCCCAGGGATGTTCTGATCCTGGAGCAATGCAGGTGGGAAAGGGCAGCAAATTCCCACCTTGGGGAGCACGGAGCTGTCCTGCCAGGCTACCAAGGAGCAGCCCCTTGGCAGGAATTGGTCACTTTGCCTTTTCCACCCACTGCGAAAATGAATTCACCCAAATTCCTGAAACAAAGCCTTTCTTCAGATCTCCAAACCACCAGATTTGCCCTTTCCCTGCCCGAAGGTTTTCCTAAAACCCCCGAAAATGAATTCACCCAAATTCCTGAAACAAAGCCTTTCTTCAGAGCTCCAAACCACCAGTTTCCCTGCCCAAAGGTTTTCCTAAACCCCCGAAAATGAATTCACCCCAATTCCTGAAACAAAGCCTTTCTTCAGATCTCCAAACCACCAGATTTGCCCTTTCCCTGCCCGAAGGTTTTCCTAAAACCCCCGGCGATGCCGATGTTCCGGACATCCCTCCGGGCAGCGTTGGAATTTGTCACGGCAATGAGTCAGTCCCGCCATCGATCCTACACGGAGCCGGGCAGTGACCGGGATAGCGGCGGGAATAGCGCGGCTTCCACCTCAAACAAATGAGGTTTAATTAGATTAATCTACAAATCTTGTATGATTAATGAGCGCCTCGGCCCGCTCCCAGATCGGAGCCGAGGCTTCTTGGAGGGATTTTACGGCAAGGAGAGGTTTCCCCTCCATCCACGCCCTGGTGAGGGAGCGGAGCCGGGAGCCGTCCTGCTTTTCCGAGGAGCTGAGCTCGGATGGTGCGGGTGTCAGACGGACACTCTCCAGCTGTTCGGGAACCATGTGTCAACATTATTTACCAACCTAATGTGATGATAATTACGGAATAAAGTGCGGGAAGAGCGCACGCGGGCAGGATGGCCATACATACTTAATGACGGCGCTCTCCTGCCTTTGCAATCAGCCGGAGCGCTGGAGACATGTGGGAGCGCAGCTCAAGCTGTCTGTGCGGGGTGCGGGGACGGCTGCTCGCGGCAGCGCGCATTCCGACTGAAAAATTCATTTCCAAATGGGTTTCAGGGTTCCCGGCAGATGGGAGAGCACGGAAGTCACGAGCGGCCCTTCTCTGCCGTTTAACCCTCGAGCTGCCGCGCCGGCAGCGGGGCCAGCTGGGAGCAGGGGAGCGGGAGGCCCGGTTCTTTTGGAAACGGCTCCTTTAAAGGCCGAACACCTGTACTTTTACTGCCGCAGCATCGCACGCGGCAGGCAGATGTGTAACCCGAGCCGTCGGAGCTGCTCGGAATTAGAAAAACATGCCTCGGAAAGGAAGGAGGGGGCTAGGCGAGGCGTTTGGGAGCGAGGCTTTTATTTCGAGATCAAACCTCGATCTTTAAAGACTTTCCTCGCGTCACCTTCAGCTCCTGCTGAGCGCTGCTCTCTCCACAGCCAGTCCCAGCCGTGGGCAAAGCGGCCAATTAATTCCAAAGGCTGCTGCGAGCCGAAGGGATCGGGCCCTAGGATGGATGTGGGGAGATGTGGATATGATTTCTCCCCTGGCTGCACCGAGGGCTCCTAGGACGCAAGGCTTCCCAGGAAGGGAATTCTTCCGGAGCCTGGCCCGGCTCCGGCCTTTGCGCAACAAACATCCCTGGTGGGGGCGGATGCTCGCCGAGCGCCGCGGGCCTCCCACGCCCGTTCGCGGGGATGCGAGCCCGAGGCCGCTCCCCGCCGTTGGGAATTGTTAGCGGAGGAAAAGCCGCTCAGCCCCGGAGAGATGAGCGGGGGTAACCCTAAGCCTTGCCCTCCCGTTTCCTGCCGGCCCTGGGGATGCCACCTGACCGTCCCATCCTTCACCCACCATGCCTGGGATGCTCCCGAGGCCGATCCCGGTGGGGCTGGGCCAGACCCCCACCCTGCTCCATCACAGTCCCTCCGTGTGCTCTGAGCACATCTGGGGGTCTCACCCCCATTTTTCCTTCTTGGGATTATCCCGAGGCTCTGCAGAGTGACCTGACCTCAGCGCCCTTGGGTTTTTTCTTTTTTTTTTTCCCTTTTTTTCCCTTAAGTGTGAGCTCATTTGAAAATTCCAATTTCTCCAATAATTCGCTGCAGCTGCCGAGATGTTCCCGTGCTTTTGATCACTGTTATTAATGATGTGCTGTAACATATGCAAGCCTTGCAATCCCAGCTACTCTTTCTTACAAAGATCAGTTTGTACTTCCCCCCCCTCCCCTCTCCCTGCTCCCCCTTCCCCTCCCCTCCCCTCCCTTTTCCCTCCCTCCCTGGGCTCTGATGGAGCTCATATGTTTTAGGAAGTTCATCTCCCAGCTATTAGTCGGAGAATTAGGAAATGTGTGGGCAGCTCCTCCGTGCTACAAAAGACATTGGAGGAAGAAGCTGTTCCCTTTTATTCCCCAAAGAAAGCTTTTGGCTGGATTTCGGGCTCTGAGTTTGCTGTTAAAAATGTTGTGGCTCGTTCCTAATGTTGTCTTATTGACTTCCATGTTTTGAGAGATGTTTCCAGCTTTGCATTTTTTCATTTTCTCAACCACTCCCAGCCCAAACAGAGATCTCAGAGCTGTAAATACAAATTGCAGGTAATTCCGTGGCAATCTGTGTATTTATCCCCCATTTAGAACACCACCAACACCATCAGAAGGTGAAAGCTTCTGATTCAAATCCAGCTGAAAACTGGACAATTTCAATTGGTTTCATTTACCTCCTGTCACTTATGCATCAAAGCCCCCCCAAAATCAGGAATTTCTTTCCTGAACGCCACGCTGAAGACGACACGGGATGCAGTGAGGACACCGATCCCGCTGTTCGAGGGCCCCTGGGATGCTCAGAGGGACGAGGACAGCGGAGGGACGGCTCCAGGTGTCCCCCTGCCGACCCAAGGCCGCCACCCCGCTCCCTCTCAGGGCCCAGGTGTCGCTCTCGGTGTCCCCCCCGGGGCAGCAGAGCTGCGCTCCCGTTATCACGGCGGGACACACCCGGTGTGCCTGGGGCTGGTCGTGCCCGAGAAATTCCCCGAGAGCAGAGCCAAGCGAACAAAGCCCCCGGTTCCAGCACCTCGATGTTATTTCTACGATGAAATCCATCTCTGTAGCGCTTTAGCCCCCAAACTCAGGGGAGCAGGAGCTGTTGGAGGCGGGGGGCTGTCCCCCCCACCCCGAGCTGCCTGCGGAATGTCGTATTCCCTAAATTTCTCCCCCCTCTCAGCCGCGAGTCGGAACGACCGTGAAAAAATAACCCAGGCTGCGCTTCCCCCCCTTCCTCCCTCCCTCCTCCTCCTCCTCCTTTCGCGTGTTTTTTTCGAGCGGGGCGAAACAGGTGCTGAAATGTGAAACCCTACTGAGGGATTTCCTCGGCAGGCAGCGCGGTGGGAGCGCGGACCTGGAGCGGGATGTGCTCCCAGGGCTGCCGGAGCAGGCTGGGAGCGCCGGGAGCGCCGCGCTGTCGCTTTAAGAAAAAATAAACTCGGCTCTGAACTACCCAAAACCCTGCCATTTCCAGCCTGGGCTTGATTAATGATTTTTCTATCTAATAAAAGGTTCACAAACCATCTGTTTTTCTCCCTAATGCCTTGCCCAAAGGTTTTTCGTTCCTATTTCAGGCTTGGGGCCAACTGACATTCCCCTCTTTTTTTTTTCCCAGCCTTGTAAACAAACCCTTCTCTCTTTTTAATCTTCCAGGGCTGTTTCCTACCCATCGTTATGCATATTCATTGCGAGTAAACATTTTTAGTGTCTACACTTAATCTCTTCCACTGGCAATTACTGTTCTATGCTGTTTTGTAATGCAGAAGGGCCAACGCTTTCCCTTCTAATAACAGCTGGGTCGCAGATGGGGCCTGCAGTCATTGTAGAAAATAAAAATTTACAAGATGCCAGTGGAATTTATTTCAGTTTTATGGAGTCACAGGAGGAACCTTTCTGTTATCCGCCTTCAGTGCAATCTGCAGGCACAAGGCAGGCTTTTGACATTTAATCAAAGGGGGGTTCAGGTAGGGGCTGGAACGGCGCGGGAAGAAAGCAGGTGGATCCTATTAGGCAGTGCCATGGTTAATTTATTTGGGAGTGATTGGCTGAGATGCGTGCAGCCAAGCTTTGACATCCCGTGTATATCTTGTTTAGCGACCCGCTCCCCAGCCGGGGCCGCTGGCAGCGTGGCACCGGGGCCGGCATGGCACCCTCCTAGGGGGCACCCTCCTCGGGGACACCCTCCTTGGGGACACCCTCCTTGGGGACACCCTCCTATGGGATGGCACCCTCCTCTGGGGCACTGTCCTCTGGATGGCACCCTCCTAATGGGCACACTCCTAATGGGCACTCTTCTCTGGATGGCACCTAATGGGCACACTCCTAATGGGCACTCTTCCCTGGATGGCACCCTCCTCTAGATGGTACCCTCCTAATGGGCACCCTCCTGTGGATGGCACCCTCCTTGGAGACACCCTCCTAATGGGCACACTCCTCTGGATGGCACCCTTCTAATGGGCACCCTCCTCTGGATGGCACCCTCCTAATGGGCACACTCCTAATGGGCACCCTCCTAATGGGCACCCTCCTATGGGATGGAACCCTCCTCGGGGGCACCCTCCTCTGGATGGCACCCTCCTAATGGGCACACTCCTATGGGAGGGCACCCTCCTGTGGATGGCACCCTCCTTGGAGACACCCTCTTCTGGATGGCACCCTCCTAATGGGCACCCTCCTCTGGATGGCACCTTCCTCTGGGATGCCACCTTCCTCTAGATTGCAAGATTGCACCTTCCTCTGGGACAGCACACTCCTGTGGATGGCACCCTCCTCTGGGGCACCCTCCTCTGGATGGCACCCTTCTAATGGGCACACTCCTCTGGATGGCACCCTCCTCAGGGGCACCCTCCTAATGGGCACACTCCTCTGGATGGCAGTCTCCTAATGGGCACCCTCCTTTGGATGGCACCTTCCTCTGGATGTCACCTTCCTCTGGGATGCCACCTTCCTCTGGGACAGCACCCTCCTATGGGATGGCACCCTCCTAATGGGCACCCTCCTCAGGGGCACCCTCCTCTGGATGGCACCTTCCTCAGGGGCACCCTCCTCTGGGACAGCACTCTCCTATGGGATGGCACTCTTCTATGGGACAGCACCCTCCTGTGGATGGCACCCTCCTGTGGATGGCACCCTCCTAATGGGAACCCCGCTCTGGGATGGCACCCTCCTGATGGGTACCCTCCAATGGGATGGCACCCTCCTCTGGATGGCACACTCCTCTGGATAGCACACTCCTAATGGGCACCCTCCTCTGGATGACACACTCCTCCTAATGGGCACCCTCCTGTGGATGGCACCCTCCTGTGGATGGCACACTCCTAATGGGAATCCTCCTCTGGATGGCACACTCCTAATGGGAATCCTCCTCTGGATGGCACACTCCTAATGGGCACACTCCTAATGGGAATCCTCCTCTGGATGGCACCCTCCTAATGGGAATCCTCCTCTGGATGGCACCCTCCTAATGGGAATCCTCCTCTGGATGGCACACTCCTAATGGGAATCCTGCTCTGGATGGCACACTCCTAATGGTCCCACTCCTCAGGGGCACCCTCCTAATGGGCACTCTCCTCTGGATGGCATCCTCCTAATGGGAATCCTCCTCTGGATGGCACACTCCTAATGGGCACACTCCTAATGGGCACCCTCCTGTGGATGGCACCCTCCTGTGGATGGCACTGTCCTGTGGGACAGCACCCTCCCTGTGGATGGCACCCTCCTGTGGATGGCACCCTCCTGTGGGACAGCACCTTCCCTGTGGGTGGCACAGCCTGTGCCAGGCAGGAGGTTGCCCCCGGGCCACCAGCTGCTTTGCACAACTCCTCGCATTTCCTGGTGGATGGCCATCAGGAAATCAGCAGTAGGAGCGGTTTGGAGGGAACTCCCAAGAAATCAAGGTCATTTTTCTATTTAGTGGGCATGGTGTGGGGATTTTCTCCAGACTTTTGAGGCAGCTGAATGAGGACAGAACCACCCCACACCTCTTTTCCCTTTCCTTCCTCGTTTCCAGCATCCAGCAGCAGAAACGTATCGACCCGCTCAGGTGAATTTGATTTTCGATGGTGCGGCTTTTATTATTCAAGCTTTTCCTTCATTTATAGCCCCGGGGTTTGCAAAACTCTCAGCTAAGGGCAACAGAGCTTTTCCAAAGGATTCTTTATTTTTCCTTCCTGGAAATCCTGATTCAGATGTTGCAATGAGATGATCCAACCCAAATCATTCTGCGGTTCTGTGTGCAAGGAAAACACAACTTACACGGGGAGAAAATCCTTCAGCTCTCGCAAGGAGTTTGTTCTTCCCTGGCAAATATTTCCCAGAGGTTGGATTGGGAAGGGGGGGAAGCTATTAATGCGTGTGGCTCAGCTCAAACTTTCCCTCCTCCTTCCCTCCCTTCTTTCAAAAGATGATATTGCAATTTTTTTAATATGCAAACTCTGTTGAGAATATTGAATTTGGTACATTAAATACCAGAGATGAAGGTCTTAGTGGCTTTTAATGAAGAGGATAAATTCTCCCAACTACATCATCCCCAGTCCCCTTTTCCCAAGCCTTTCCCTTCATTTCCAAACTCCAAAGCTGCCAATAAGTTTGTTAATCTCAGTGAAATGCTGTTCCTACTGTAAATATTAGCAAAGATCAACTAATCCGAGTCCCGGGCTGGGAGAGGGCCCAGTGGGAGCCTCAGGGTATCCAGCGTGCGGCTCCAAACTGCATCTCTGCAATCCCAGTGGGGACAAACTTCCTCCTGGCTATTTGGGAAGCAGCTGACAAAGGGGAATGGGAACAAAGTGCTAATCCCAGGGACAGGCTCCCTGAGCCAGGCCAGACCTGACAGACAGCAGGGAAATGAAGCAGGGAGGGCAGGTGAGGAGGGGATGCTCTGGGAGGCACGCAGAGCCAGTGTGCCTCACCTGGAGGCGCCCTGGGGTGGGACAGCCCTGGCAGTTCCTTCCTTTGAGCACCCACAGAGCAGCAGCCGGCCCTGACCCCGGTGCCAAACGCAGAGAAACCCAACACAAACGGCCCTGGGCAGGTCAGTGCTGCTCCATAACCCAAACTGATTTGTGCTGAAGGAGCTGTGGAGGATGGAGCGCTGCAGACCGTGCTGCTCCATGAAATATTCAGGAGCCGGTGTGCTTTATGGAACGGGCTGGGGCTGGCAGAACATCGCCTGAGTTTGCAGCCAGAGCCGCCTGCGGTGCCGTGTTTGGGATGATGGGAGGCTCCTGAGCTCCCAAACTTTCCTGTGCTGCAGCACAGCGCTAACAGGTGCCTGCAGCAGGAGCCCATGCAGCACAGCACTGCAGCCTTCTCCCAAAAACCCATCCCACAGATCTCAGCCATTGTTCCTGACTCCCAAAAACCCATCCCACAGTTCCCAACCCCATCCCACAGATCCCAGCCATTGCTCCTGGCTCCCAAAAACCCCTCCCACACATCCCAGCAATTGCTCCTGACTTCCAAAAACCCCATCCCACAGATCCCAACCCCATCCCACAGATCCCAACCCCATCCCACAGATCCCAACCACTGCTTCTGACTCCCAAAAACCCATCCCACAGATCCCAGCCATTGCTTCTGACTCCCAAAAACCCGTCCCACAGATCCCAGCCATTGCTCCTGGCTCCCAAAAACCCCATCCCACAGATCCCAGCCATTGCTCCTGGCTCCCAAAAACCCATCCTGCAGATCCCAACCCCATCCTACAGATCCCAACCCCATCCCACAGATCCCAGCCATTGCTCCAGACTTCCAAAAACCCCATTCCACAGTTCCCAACTCCATCCCACAGATCCCAACCATTGCTCCTGGCTCCCAAAAACCCGTCCCACAGATCCCAACCCCATCCCACAGATCCCAATCCCATCCCACAGATCCCAACCCCATCCCACAGATCCCAGCTATTGCTCCAGACTCCTAATTCCAGTGAAGCTTCACATTGCAAACTCTTTGGGGGAGTATAGCCAAATTTGCCCTTTTCCATGAAGAAATTTTCCCAAATATCCAACCTAAACCTTCCCTGCTGCAGCTTGAGCCTGCTTCCTTTTGCCCTTGACTTCACCAAGGATATTTCCCTGCAGGAAAAGCCTCTCCAAGAATCTGGCTCTGCACAAGATCAGGAGTAGGTGATGCCTGTGGGTTCCTCCCAGCCCTGGATATTCCACGTTTCCCAAAGGAGCAGCTCCCTGTGCTGCTGTTTTGCCCCTGCATTGTGCACTTTGTGTGGCTGGGGAAGATGGCTGCTGCTGCCAGCCCTGGATATTCCATGTATTCCACGTTTCCCACAGGATCAGCTCCCTGTGCTGCTGTTTTGCCCCTCCATTGTGCACTTTGTGTGGCTGGGGAAGATGGCTGCTGCTGCCAGCCCTGGATATTCCCAAAGGAGCAGCTCCCTGTGCTGCTGTTTTGCACTTTGTGTGGCTGGGGAAGATGGCTGCTGCTGGCAGCCCTCTGCAAGAGGCACGTGCAGGATTCAGCCATCTGCAGGGCGGCTCGCAGGCAGCCAGGCTGCCGTAAACTCGCTGGAAAAGCGACAGAAGCGCTTGGACAGGTGGGATGGCTCCCTCCCCGGCCCGGGCACCGGAGCAAATGGAGTCAGTGCCGTAAAAGAGAAGGGAGGGATGGATGGATGGATGTGGAGGGGCTGCCTTATGGCTAGCACGTGGGTGGAGGTTGTTTTTCATGGAATGTTTGCCTGCTAAAAGTGACTTTGGAAAGGGAGAAGGGGGAGAACGTAAAATCCAACGTGGAGTTTGGGCCGTTTGTCAAAGCTGGGAATGTCTGAACAGAGCCCCAACAAGGCAGCGTCTTCCAAAGCATCCGCTGGAGCACCTGGAGTTGCTTACTGCAAAGGAATCGGCTGCTAGCAGGGTCTGTGGGGCATTTCGGGGAAGGAAACAGTGAAGCACCAACTGACTCCCAAAAACCCCATCCCACTGGCCCAGGTTTCCCAGAGAAGCTATTCAAAGCCAGGCCAAAAAAGGATGAAAAAGAGTGAAAAACCAGGTTGAGCCCTGGAATTTCCTCTAAATATTCAAGATGAAAGCAGGAAATGATCAGCTCTGCTCCCCATAACGAAGCTCTCCGTGAAATGATGCTCATTGTCCATGTGCTGCAATGGGTCTTGGACACAAACCAAGGTGGAGCTGGCAAGGAGGGTGGGCTTGGGGACCTCTCCAAGTCCTATTTTAAGGGCAGAAACTTTGGGAAGGTGATTGCAGAGCATCAGGGGAGGTGGCCAGACACGTCCTTTCCCTCTCCCTATTTCCCTTCTGCGTTTGCCCATCCCAAAACCCATTCTCCAAGAGCTGCAGAGCGCCGTGTGCCCAGGAAACCCAGCGAGCTGTAGCTGTGGGGAGCTTCTCCCCTTTCTGCCACATTCCAGCGGTCATTAGGGCTGTTAGAGGCAGGCAGTGCCTCTTGACATCTGCACTCCAAAGCTCATCCCGCTGGCACTCCCAGCCCCGCTCTTTCCTGGCACCCTCTGCAAAGCAGCAGCAGCTCTCTCTGAGCCTGATGGGAGCTGGGAAGGGGCGGGAAGGAGCCGCGGAGCCCCGCGCCGCTCTCGACCGTGCCGGGCCCTGCGAGCTGCGGCCTTTGTGGCTGCTTCCCTTCCCTTCCCTCCCCTTTGTGCCCTTGGCATCGGGACGGGAGCGGAGCGAGCAGCTGGCACGGCCCCGCGCCTCTGATTGCGGCGCTGATTGTGCTCCGCATGCCCCGCGCCGCCGCCTCCTCCTCGGCGCTCGGGAGCTGATTGTGGCCACTCCGAGGGAGGCTCTGGCAGCTGCAGGCCCCCGGTGCCAAGTTCTGCTGGCAGTGGCCTGTGGGTGTCAGCTCTCTTCCTCTCTGGCATTTCCTCTGGCAGGGAAAGCTGCTCGGTGTCACTGGATGGCAGAGTTACCACCGGAGCACAGCAGGGAGACGGGAGGGAGGGAGAACTCTTGTGAAGTTTGTGGCGAAGCAGGAAGATTCCAGGCTCTCTTTGAGCCAGGACTCATCCAAAATGGCAGCAGCACACAGGAGCTGGGGTGGCTCCAGTGCCCCAGGGCTTGGAGAAGTCTGGGCTAGTGGAAGGTGCTCGGATTTAAGGTCCCTTAAAGCCAAATCACTCCGGGATTCCACAGTTCCACGAAGCCATTCAGTTGTATTGGGAGCCTAAATTCCCAATGGTCACTTGGAAGCGAATCCCAGCGCCTCAGGAGGCTTTTAGGAATTCCCAAGGATTTGGTTTAATCAGTGATCTGCAGTAATTTAATATATTTGCAGTGCTCTCTTCTTTAATACTTAATGAGTGATGATTAGGTTTGTGTATCAGAGCTGAAATCTGCAAGTTAGGTGGCAATTAATGTTTGAAGTGCTCCGTAACTCCAGATATAATGATCCTATTTGCCAAGTAATTATGGAATGTATGTGCCTAATAAACAGTAACACTCGGCTCCCGTGCTCACCTGAGGGGCTCCCCGTGGAAAAATACAGGTACAGGGGAAGGGAGCTGGGTGAGCACTGCAAGCAACTCCCTACCAAGCACTGCATCCCTCCTCCCCGGGGCCTCAGGTCTGGGGACAGCCAGGGAGCTGGGACAGGACAGGAAAAGGGTTTGGAACTTTGGGATTTAATTGCATTGAAGGAAGAAGGTTCTGAGGGTGAGGGTGGAAAAGGCTCTCAGGGACAAGGGCTTGGAGCAGCCTGGGACGGTGGGAGGTGTGGGTGGAACTGGATGAGCTTTGGGGTCCCCTCCAAGCCGAGCCACTCCATGATTCTGTGATTATCCCCCCAAAAGGGTCAGCACTGGCTTCCCCCTCCCTCCTTCCCTCCCTCAGCAGAGCTGAGTTTGTTGGCAGGAACGGGATGATGTAACCCAGCAGGGTCTGAGCTCCCTCTTTTCCATTACCCCGACTTCCTCTCTGCTAATTCCAGGCTGGCCTTGGTGCTTAATTAGCAAAAAGAACCATTACATAACAGAGGCAGGCAACCCAAAGAAAACAGCCCCAGAAGGGCCATGTGCCACCGAGCCCAGGAAAATCAGGAATCAAATTCCACTCCCTGAATTCTTTACAATATTCCTCCTTGCCAAGCCCAGGCAAATATTCCGCTCGCTCCGGCTCTGCTGTTCTGCAAACCCCGCTTCACAATGGCTCTTTCAGCAAGCATGGAGCTGCACATTTCACATTAATAAATATTCCAGGGGGATTTTATTATTCCAAAAGCAAGGCTAGATGGAGTTTTCATGAGTCAAATACCCCGAGAATGAGGCTGAACAAGGCATTTCCTCCCAGGCCATGGAGTTCAGGAGCAGTTGAGCTCCTGCAAAAACACAATAAAGTTAATTTGTAATTATTTTAATTTCAGTCCCACCTTTTATTGAGATGGAGACATGAACAATGCAATATTTTATTTCTGTTTGCTGGGATTTGTCCTTTGCAATATGATTATAAAATAGTGTCCACTGCTCCCTGGGAGTGTCTGCTGTCTGCAGCCACACCACTCTGCACGTGTCCTGATTTTCAGCAGGGAGCAGAGCTGCCATCCCAACGGATCATCCCATCTTTAAGCATTTCAGGTAAAGACTGAAAGGCAGGACATGGATTTCAGCACCGGGACCACGTCCTGCTTTTCTTCTCTGGAAAAGCAGGATAATATTTGCCTGCACCACAGGAGGCTCCTGAGGGCTGACTCTGACTATCCACCAAGGAAACCGCGGCATCAGTTTATTTTGGAGAGACGGAGCTCTTACAGCATTTATTTGGTCAGAGTTGCAACTTCCAGCCTCCTCTGGCTGTAAAAACACGGCCATACCTGCGAGCAGAAATTCCACCTGTTCCAGGCCTGACCACTCCTCTGGCTCCTGACTCTGGGAAAGCCAAAGTGCTCCTGCCCTTGCAGTTGGCAGAGGAGTGTTTTCCCTGCATCTCCATCCTCCGGGTAGGTATCCCAAAATAAACTCCTGGCTGCAGCTCCAGGCAGGAATTGACAGCATGAATCATGCCGGGCAAACGTCATCCCAGCCATGGGAACAAGGATATGTGGGAATTGAGAATCCAGCAAACAACTGCAGCGCAGAGCTCAGCGAGGAACGGCGGCGCTGCCAAATCCCGAGAAGCTTCCCCTGGCCTTGGGTGAGGGTGGCGGTGACGGTGCCACCCTTCCTGCACCCGTCTCCAGGTGGGATTCCTGGAGGGCAGAGCTGCTGGGCTGGCAGGGACCTTAAGGAACGTCTCATTTCATCCCCTGCCATCAGAGGAACACCTTTCCACTATCCCAAGCTGGCCCTGAACAATTCCGGGGCAGCCGCAGTTTCTCTGGGCAACAGGATGGATGCAGGAATGGCTTTCCCCTCAGTGGGTCTGTGGGAACATGTGGCAGAGCAGCCACCTTGGAGGCTTTATTTGGGGAAGAGCTGTTTCACTCTGGAAAGTTGATCCAACCTCCACAGACACCCCTGGGAACAAATAGAGACAAAGCAGGAGACACTTGACAGAGGAGCAGCTTGTGGCTTATGGAATCAGCCAAGCTGGAAGCAGTGAGCCAGCTCCAAACACAGGCAATGTGCTGGAGTGGATCTTTATCCCATGTGTGCTGAAAATCCCCCCCGAGCAAGGGTCACAACGTCCAGGTGTTCCAGAGTCACCGAGGCAGGAGCTGCCGTCTCCTCCTGACCCAAGCCTTTTGAAGGTCTCAGGAAAGCACCGCAGGATCCCGAGGCGGGTTTAGCTCCAGCCTGCCACATCTGAGAGCAGTCCCAGCTCTCCCCTTCCCCCTTCCCGAGTTTTTCACCTACTTGGCTGTGTCCCAGAAAGAGCCTGCACACAAGTGAGAGACCCTGGAGCTCGAAGCCTCTCTAAAGCTGGCAGCGGCGCTAAGATTAGAGAGCGAGAAGTGTGAGGGAGCTGAAAGCCTGTGAATCCTGCTAAGGATAGAAAGGCACGAGTAGGAGGCAGCCAGAGCCCATCCCAAGCAAGCCGAAGTTGAGCGCTGAAGTTGGATGGGATTTAGGGCTAGGCAAGGTAGTGCCTGGCAGGCAGGGATGTGCTGCTGCGATCTGATAGCCTGTTCCCTAAATAGGCATTTCCTGTGGCGTGGAGCTCACCCTGCCCAAGGCGCGCTCCCGGGAAGTACCGCAGCAGCGGAGCCGCCTTCCTCGCCGTGCTCCCAGGGAAAAAGTCCTGTCTTTCCCCCGGAGCTGCAGCCGGCCGGGTTATCCAGGTTATCCGGCATTCCTGGGCCTGCTGCAGCGCTCCGAGCCGGGGGATTGCGGCGCAGGATCTGCCTGCGGGCACGGGAGCGGCTCGGGGAGGGAGCTGAGCAGAGGGAACGCGGGAATGCTGCTGTCTCTGGCTGGCTGGGACCCCAAATCCAGGTGAAATGCGGCCCTGCAGGTCTTTGGCAAATCACAGGACCCCAGAATGGTTTGGGTGAGAAGGGACCTTAGGGATCCTTTCATTCCACAATCCCAGGCTGCCCCAGGCCCCGCCCAACCCGGCCTAGAACACTTCCAGTGATGATCGGATACATTTGTATGTGTATCCTCAGGAAATGTCAGCTACCCCAAATCCCACAAATCCTACAAATCCAGAAAGCGCTACTCTAACAACCCCAAATTACTGGAGAAATAAAGACAATTGTTAGACCTAAATTGTGGGGGAAAAAAATCAAATTTCCAGTTGCAAAGTGGCAAGCAGAGCACCTTGGACTTAGAAAGATTTTGAATATAAATTCCCAAGCTTGGAATAAGGTTAGATAAAATATTGTAATGGAAAACAATACAAGGAACTCCCCCCAGGAACAGCTGAATGCCAGGATTATTTTGGAATATCTGAGGGCTGCTGGTGGCCCGTGGAGCACAGAGCACAACGCTGGGGAAGGGCTCCCAGGGAATCTGGGCTCTTCCTGCAGGGATGGAAGCACTCTGCTCCCACTGAACTCAGGCAGGGTTTTACTTCAATGGAGCAGAGTTAGGTTAATGCTGAATGTTTGGAAAACACCGTTCCCACTTGCCAGGCTGACTCCTCAGAGATCTCCCCATCATTAGTTTAATTCAGCCATCAGTGGTTGCAATGGCAGCCGAGGGATTCCGATGCTCCACGGAGTCAATTGCTGCCTTTGGAAATGGGCTCTGCTTCCTTCTCTGCCATGTAAAACTTGTTCTGTCAACCTTGTTCTGACTCACTGAAACCCCACTGCAGGAAAGATGAGACTGGGGGTGTCACTGGCATCTCTTCCACTGCTCCAGGCTGCTCCAAGCCCTGTCCAGCCTGGCCTGGGGCACTGCCAGGGATCCAGGGGCAGCCAGGGCCAGGCCTAGCCTGGATGGAGCATCCTGCTCTAAAGGGAAGTTCCTGCTTGGAACAAGCTTTAAGGTCCCTCCACCCCACAGCAGCTCCCACAGGGGCAGCTGAGAGCCTGCTTTTCCCATTTCCCTTTTCCCATCTCCCATTTCCCTTTTCCCATCTCCCATTTCCCTTTTCCCATTTCCTGTTTCCAATTTTCCAGTTGACAATTTCCCTTTTCAGCCCTGAGCAGTGCATTAAGCAGGGCACCCTCAGGAGCTTTGCTTCACTGAGGGCCCCCCAAATCCTTCCCCAGTGTTATTGTTTGCAAAACGTTGGATAAAATATAAATGATGCTTTCAATTTAAACCAAACCTCACACTGTTCCCAGCTTTAATAACAGTTTTGACAGATGAGATTTCCATCATCTGTTTTTGTCTTTGTCAAGGCTCCTCCAATAAATGCTCTAAACTAACAGATGTGACTATAAAGGCTGAGGCATCAGGAGCTGAGCTTTGTCAAGTGCTACCAGAGATAAATTAATTCCTAGTTTAAGCTTCCACTGAGCACTGGAACATCCCTTTGCCCTGGTTTTGGTGCCTGACCTTGTGCAGGTTTCACACCCAGACAGGAACAGATCCTGGGAAATCCCAACAGGTACAATTAAGTTGTATCAGCGATTGGGGCACCAAATAAGGCACCGGTTTAGCCAGGGTAAGGAACTGGGAGCCAGAAACTTATTGGAAATCTGATACCTATCAAAAGGCAACCTTTCCCAGCTCTGTTGGAATTCACAGAGCTTCTAAAACACAGGTGAATTATCTGAGTGCTAAAGTAGCTTTTAGGGGAGACTTTGAGATCCTGCAGCCTGATTTCCTCCCCACCATTCCTGCTCATTCCTGCCCTGTGATCTCTTTATTCCCTTCCCTCACAGGCACCCCCACAGCAATTTATGGCCATGAGCAACAGGTAGGCCACGGGTTTTTTGCCAGTAATTAGAATTTCCAGTGGGAGGAGGAATATACATCCATTGTTTCATCTGTGTCTCCAGATTTTACTCGAACAGACCAAATAATAAATAAGACATAATTGGGTCTGGCCTCCTGACTCCCACTCTTGCAAAGGCATGAATAAATGAATTAATCACAGCCACCAGGGTGAGGAGAGCGAAATCCACAGGGGAAAAAAGGGCGGACCGAATAAAAGTCCTGATGTCAGAAAAATTCCACAATAAAGTTATTTGGGAGTATTGATTTGATAAGTGAAAACTTAAATAAGGCTTGGGCAGAGAGACGTGCCAAAGACGCAGCTCCTCGGAGAGCGCGGCTGTCAGAGGCAGCCGAGGTGGAGCAAGGACAAATCCTGCAGCCAGGGAACCTGGAGCCCGCGTGGGGATTGCTGGAAAAGCCCTCCAGACCGGGTTTTATTTGATGTTTCCTCCTGAGTGCCAGGGACTACTCCTGGTGGCTGCAGCTCTCATCCCTCGCTATCGGCCCGGCTCCGACCCTCTCTCCAAACTCCGAGCGCCGTTCATTAAATTCCTCCTTCTATGGAGCCATAAATGCCGTAATCTGGATCCCGATAAGGGCTCTAAAGCTATCCCATAGGATCCTTGTGGTTGGAACTGATGGAACATTAGTGTCAGGGAAGACTATTATTTGAGTCTCAATATAATTAATAAAGCTTTTCTCTCCCCCCCAGGAACGCGCTAAATCTCCGAGTCTTGTTTGCGTTCGGCGCGAGATTTCCCTACCTCGCACGGAAAAGAGGGCTAAGGAAAAAAAGATGAAAAAAGCCTTTAAATATTTAACAGTCGAAACCCGACATAAATTGGAGATTTGAATAAAAAATCAGCCCAAGTATATTTGTATGAAACTGGTGAACAGAAGGAATACACATGCTCCGAGGAATAGATTTTATGCCAAACATCAATCAATCCCGGCTCCGAAGCCTATTTATAATACTGTGGGGGTTCTGGACGGTTGCACTTCACACTGGGAGGACCAATCCATGACATTATCTGGTGAACAATTGAAGGCTTTTACAAATAATTAAAACTCTGCTTGGAAATGGGGATCTTGCCGCAGCTTTTGTGGCCACGCACCGGCTCGTGGCGATGGCAGAGTGTAAATAATGAGTAGTTAATGTCGGATTTGCTCCACCGTCCTCCTGCTGCCGGGGCTTTCTCCCTGCTTATTGATCTTTGGGGCATAAATGTGGATTTACTTCCAGCTTTCCCTTCCTCCATCCAGGATAACGGGGTTAGATGGGATTTGGGGAGGAAATTCCTCCCTGTGAGGGTGGGGAGGCCCTGGCACGGGGTGCCCGGAGAAGCTGTGGATCCCCGGCAGCGTGCAAGGCCAGGCTGGACGGGGTTTGGAGCACCCTGGGATAGCGAAAGGTGGAACGAGACGAGCTTTAAAGTCCCTTCCAAGCCAAACCAGGCTGGGACTGCACGATTCCCGCCCCGAGGAAGAGCCCTGCTTTGCTAATTCGGTCAGCAGGGAGAGCCGGTCACATTCCCGAGGAGGGGGAGCCGTGCCCCCCGAGCACCCCGGGAGCTCAGCAGCACCGAGCGGGGCCATGGCTCCGCCGGGAGCCAGCTGCAGCCTCGGGCCTTTCCGAGCAGCCCCTGCGTGTGCACGTGGGCTGCAAGGCTGAGCCTGGAGGAGCTGGGATGTGGGATGCTTCCAATGTCCATACACGCAGCGGCACTCACTGAGCCGGCCCCGCTGCTGCCGGCGCTCCTCGCGGAGCTTCCGGCCCGCGGCACCGGCGGGTGCTGGGTGCTGGGTGGCTGCGTGCGGCAGAGCAGCAGGGGGAGCTCAGACATCCCATTTGGCTCTCTCCAAATGTCATTCCTTAAGACCTTCTGAGCAATTAAACCAAATTTAGCAGGAATCAATCATACAGACGCGAGGGTGGGAAATAATGAAGATGGATGTTGTTTAAAGCCTTCCAAGAGTTCCTGCCGGAGCTAGATATCATCCTGAGTAGGATTAGATTATCCAAGTGACCTTAGAAGTGTCCTGCCAGGCCCCACCAGTCCCTTTCCCCCTGCTCTGGTCCTTCTTTCCCAAGGTAAGTCCTTCCCTGGAGCGCTGCTGGCATGCCCGGGATGCACGGAGGCAGAGCGGAATCCCTGCCAGAGCAGGAGGAACGCTCTGTTCTCCCAGCTCTCTTTCTACAAGCAAAATAAATCTTTGCTTTGAGACTGAAAATCCTGTTCAAAATCCCTCTTGCCAGGTGTGGGGCCAATATATTTCATTTCCCCTAAAGTTCCCACTGGGATCCACCGGGCTGCGCCTCTCCTCCCAGGAAACAGGTGGGTTTCAAACCTTCTGAAGACACCAAAGTGCTTCTTTACAAAGTGACTTGCAAAGCAAAAATATGAAAAAGAAAAAAGAAGAGAGATTTTTTTTTCCCCTATTCCCCAGGGATTTTTGAGCATATGAAGCACAAAAATAATCACAGAAATGACGCAAAGGAAGAAAAAACCCAAGGATTTAGTCGGAGTCAGCAATCCAAAGGCAGCTCCCTGCTGCTGCTTCACCCCCACGACACAGACTGGATTTAAGGGACTCTTCTGCTGAGCAGAGGCCAAAGCCAAGACCTTAAATCCCTGGGAGCCGGCTTGCAAACCTTGGCATGGGGGAAGGTGATGCTGCTGCGGAAGAAAAATGCTTATTTTTAATGAATTAGAATCAAGAGAGGGAATGCTGGAGCTTCCTCTGTGGATCACTCCGTGCCCTGCTCTTCCTGGCCCCTTCTGGAGGGGCTGGGAGCCTCCCCCCGGAGCAGCCCCCCTTGCTGCTCTTGGACACACACAGCCTTGAAACCCAACACGTGTCTTCCAGACAAACCAGCCAGGGATGTCTGTGTCATCTCCAGCTGTTTTGCTCCTCTGCTGGAGCTTAAAGAAGTAAATATTGAAATAAAAACCCCTGGGCTCTCCTAAACCAATCCAGATCCGTTTCTCCCACCTCTGGGAAGGCACGTGGAGCATCACGTAAATCCCCTGGCACCTCGCTTATCTCCTCCCAAAGCCCGAAACCGGGTTTTGCTCCAGAAATTGGAATTTTCATCAGGAAATCTTTAAATTAGGAAAAAGCGCCCCTGGGAGCAGCAGGCAGGATTCCAGTCAGGGTTTGTGACCCTAAGGCCGGGCTCAGGATCTGCCGGTCCTCATGTTTTCCTCCTCCTCTGCTCCTGCCCGCGAGCAGGGTGTGCTGGGAGCGCCCGTGCTGGCCGGGGACGGGGAGGAAAAGCAGGGCTCGGTGGCCAGCTCGATTTTGGAGCGTGCTTCCCTGCACACTTCCAGGCCATTTTGACATGGGATTTTCACAGAGCTTTTGGCTTCAGGTGCACGCCGCACATCTCCCCGGGGATTTGGTTGTTTTGTGTGGAGCTCAAACAAAAGTGGCAGAAAATCAGCTGAGCTTCTGCGCTCTCACCGCTGCGGTGGGAAAGGAGGAAACTGGCTTTTCCTTGGAAGGAATGCTGCTGCTCTTCCCTAATTTCTCTAATGACATTTGATATTATGGTGATGAGTGCCTTGGAAAATACATATGATAATCATTATAATCAAGCACATGTGTCTGGAGAGTGTAATAGGTACATTCTATAAATTAGAAAATAAACATGTGTTAAGGAACGACTTTTAATATTAATTTCCATTTTTAGAAAGCTAGGCCCCAGATCCAACTGGGGATTAAGCAGCCAAAAGGGGATTTTATAGAATCCTGGTATCCTGGGATGGGTTGGGCTGGGAGGGACCTTAAAGGCCATCTCATCCCACTGCCTGCAGTGGGCAGGGACACCTCCCACTATCCCAGGGTGCTCCAGGCACCAGTCTGGCCTTAGACACTGCCAGGGATAGCCACAGTCTTGGAGGGGAAGGGTGCCTAAATCCCAAATCCACAGCCCTCCTGCCCAGCTGATGCTCATTTGATAACTCAGGATGCAGAACATTCCAGTTCCTCAGCCACCTAAAAATTGTCAGGAGGGGAAGTATTCCCTGGGTTTGGAATCACACCAGGGACTCCAGATCCCTCTGGCATCAGCCCACACTGCCCTGAAGCTCCAAATACTCCTCTAGACCGGGATTCAGGTTTGCAAAGGGGTGGGGATGCCCAAGGAGTGTCTGGCTGGGAGCAGCCTGGTCTAGTGGAAGGTGGCTCTGCAGAGGTGCAGCCGCCCCATTCCATGATTCTGGGATCCTGGAAGGTGCAGAGTGACTCCTGAGAAGCAGAATTAACACAGCAGCCAGGCCCTGAGCTTATTTGGCCTCCCGAACTGGGGAATGGAGCCGTTCCCAAAATGCCAGCCCTTGAGTGGAGTGCCTCTCCCATGGAAGCCCTGGAGCCTCTCCCACTGCACAGCCTATTGATTTTAGGAGTCATCAATGGATATTGTGTGCCTATACCATTACCAGGACAAGCAGGAGGTGCACAGAGTCATTTGCCTGCCGAAGCCAGTTGTCCCATGCTGTGCCCTATGGGAAGCCACTGATTCCTACACTTGGAGCAGGGACAATGCAACTTAATCAGAGTGACAGGAAACAGGCAGCAATTACAGTGTGCAGCTACATCTGCTGGGTTCCACTTCACTGAAGGAAGAGTTATCTCAATTTTAATGTACAGCCCTTTTTCATGTTTCATTTAACCTCTGCTGTATTATTAACCACATCAAAATATAACGACGGTCGTTAGGAAAAAAACGAAAACCGAGAACATTTGGGAAAATTTGGACTCTTCCCCCGTTATCTGTAATTTAACGCTCTCGGTTTTACTTTCGTGCCCCATTCCACAGTCTCATTTAACAGAGAGGTTTGTTTGCTTTAAATACCAAGTACGGCCCCGATCCTGTTTCCTCCAAACCGCACGGCAAAACAATTCCCGATGCACCGGAAGCAAGATGTGACCTGCTGATATTCCTTTCCCTTAATTGCCACAGCGGAATGAAGCCTCCCCAACAGTTTGCTTGTTTGCTGTCACTGGAAAAGCAATCTCTGGGAATTCTTTAGAATCTGAGGGAAAACTGGGAGAAGGGGAATAAACCCTGGGTGGGACCAGGTTTCCCTGCAGCTCCAGGGAGCAGGGCTGTGTTCCCACCTTGCACCGGGGAGCTCAGGGATGGAAAGCATGCCCCAATATTGTCCTCATTTTACCACCAGGGACAAAGTGTCACTTGGGAATCACTGGCATGGAAACAGGACCCAAAATCCCGGCTGCAGGCTTTGGGGCAGAGAAGGTTCTGGAATCCTGGAATGAATTCTGGAATGGCTTGGGTTGGAAGGGATTGTAAGGACCATCCCATTCCACCCTGTGCCATGGGCAGGGACACCTTCCACGATGCCAAGCTGGCCTCGGATCACTCATGGAATGAGGTGCAGGAAACACTGTCACTGGAGAGGATCACAGGGACGCCTTTCCTGCATTTCCCACTGGAAGTCTCAGGGAAAGCTCTCTGGAGCACGCACAGGAGCAGCTCAGCAGCAGATGAGAGGTGCTGCCGCAGTGCTGGGAATGTTCTCCTTGGTTTTGGAGGCAGTCTCTGCCAGGATCCATCCTGCAGGGTGCACTTTCTCATGTGCCAATCTCAAATTCCCTTATCTGAGCGGACTCCCCTTCCCTGCAAGTGTCCCAGGCCAGCCTGGGCTAGTGGAAGGCGTCCCTGCCCATGGCAGGGGATGGAATGGGATGGTCCTTAAAATCCCTTCCAATCCAACCCATTCCATAATAAACCAAGGCCATCCCTGTAAGCTGTAGCCTAAATAAAACATATAAAAGAACTCCAGAGTGTGGAGAACAATGAAGAACCCACCCGGAGGGGGTAATCAGCATCTGAGGAGTCTTTAATCTAACAAGGACATCTTAAGTGAAGTTGCTGAAAAAAAGGTGCCGTGCAATTGCCAAACAGCTCCCCGTACTGCGAGGATTCCTCTGAAGCACCGAGTGCTAATTGGAAGGAAGTTGGAAAGCTTTCTGGCAGGATCCTGTAATAAGCTTCATTAGGCCGGGGGACGGCGGTGCGCTGCATATTAATAAAAAGGCGGGCGAGGGAACCGGAGGGTGGGGAAACCGGGGGGAAACTTGGGATGGGATACTGGGAAGGAATTCTTCCCCGGGAGGGTGGGGAGGCCCCGGCACAGGGTGCCCAGAGAAGCTGTGGCATCCCTGGCAGCGTCCAAGGCTTGGAGCACCCCGGGGTAGTGGAAGGAGGTGATCTTTAAGGCCCCCCCAACTCGAGGCAGTGTGGGATTCTATGGAGTGTCTTGCCTAGCTGTCACAGGAAAGTGTGCCCTGGTGCTATCCCATCCCCACGTGCTTATAAATAGTACAGGTAAGTGGGTGTATGCCAGCAAAACACCGAGGGAAACCGAGGAAGGAGCAGCTCAGCTGGAGGGGCTACGATAAAAGCAAAAGCAGACATGAGAAATTCCATTCCCTGAGGATTTTGGGGGTGCAGGGCCTAAAGAGGTTGTTGGTTTGGGCTCAAAGACCCGTGAGTTGTGCTAAGAACGGGCGCTCAACTGAGCGCAACTAAAAGACTCCTCCTGTTGAGCAAGCCCATGGATTAGATATGAATTATCCTGTTTACATTTCATTTAGTTTGATTTTCTCTCTATTTCCTATTTTCTAAATTAGATAACCCTTGCTTGATTTAAGGTAATTCGCCTTTACTGACTATTACTTAAGGCTAAGCATTTGCAAAGCCATTCCGGGAGAGGAGGAAAATTAAACCGCGGAAATTTAGGGTTTGGAGAACAAAAGGAACGCAGGGATGGAAGGGAAGTGATGATGAATGGGGAGCTGGCAACGCCTCAGCCCCAAGAGCTGCCTTTGACCGATGCCACGAGCTTTTCCAGACACTCTGGAGCTTCCTTTGTGCATCCTGCGCTTAAAAATTTCATGAGCCGAGCTCCTCGTGTATTTACCACCAGTACAGCAACAGGGACCCATAAGCGGGAAAATGGAGTTGGACGATCCCCCCTTTTTCTTTGGGAGAGATTATGGGCTCCGATAATTTAACTGCCTGCTTTTATTTCCACGTTATATTGCAGTTGCATCTGGAAATCGGGAAATTCAGTTTGGAAACGAAAAGGGGGAGGAGGGAAGAGAGGAGGGAAGTGGGGAAAAACACAAGACGTGGGCAGCAAAGCCTCTCTCTGACACTGCACCCTGAAAACCTCTCCCAGATGAATGTGGGATCTCTTTAGGAGCTGCTAATCTATGCAAAGCAAATTGTTTTGGATTTGCCCAGCCCATCCCTGCCCACCCTGTCATTTGTAACTGCTGCCTGTGGTGACAGAAACTCTTCATCAAGCTCTGGGCTACACACACACGCACACCTCAAACTCATTAAAAGCAGCGAGGTTTGTGAGGACACGACACCGCTGAGCCACCTCAGTGGGCCGATCCCGAGGGTTTTTCCACAGGACAACCCTTCCCGTGGGTTCCTGTGCCTCGCGCTCTCCCTCTGCCACGGGAGAATGGCTTGGATCCATTGGGCCCGGGCAGGGCCTGGTGGGAGGCATCCCCTGCTCCGTGCCCAGCACCCCTGCGCTGCCCAAGCACCCTCCTGTTGGAAATCAGGATGTTCCGCCCCGCACACAGACAAATCCTGCTCAATCCAAATGTCTCTGAGAACAATTTTCGCCTGGAGAATGTTCCTTCATTCCCATCTGTGCAGATCACAGTTTGAAATGCTGCCTGCACTTTCCAAACCCTTGCTTCACCAGAAAAAAATAGCCAGAGCAAACTATAAAAAAAAAAAAAAAAGAAAACAAGGAAAATTCCCAACCTATCAACTGAATATGGAATGAAAAATAAGGGAAGGAAGTGCTGAAGCAATCAGCTCTCCTCCATTTGTTTTGCTGCCAGACCCAGTAAGGTGTCCCAGTTCCCAAACCGGGGTTACACGCACTCACAGCCCTAGCTAGCTGCTCCTGGGCATACCTCGGGATGCCACTGGGTCCTCCAGTGGAATCCTGTGTCGATGGCTTTCCCAAATAAATCTCAGCGCTGCCTTATATTAATGAACTGTCACAGTTCCCATTGTTTTCCCAGGGCCTTGCAGCTGCATTCTTTCACAGGTGCTTGGCAAATCCGAACGAGGCTGTTTGGGGTTTCAGGATAGGACCAAATCCCTCCTCCAGCAGATTGCTGGGGAGTTATCCATGTGGAAAACACGCCTTTACTTTCCCTGCCCTGCCTCACTCCTCTTCCCCCGACCCCTCACCTTCCTCATGCTTCCTGGTGATGAAACTCCAATCTCAGAACCCAGGAACGGTTTGGGTCGGAAGGACCTTAAAGCCACGGCAGGGACACTTTGCAGTGTGCCAGACTGCTCCGAGCTCCGTCCAGCCTGGCCTGGGACGCTGCCAGGGATGCAGGGACAGCCAGAGCTGCTCTGGGTCCCCTGAGCCAGCCAGAGGTCACCCGGCCACCGCCAGCTCGAGGCAGCTGACGCGGCAGGCTGTGCGCAGCACTCGGGGGGGACCCGAGCCGACGGCAGGCATTGCTGCCGATCTGCAGGATCCTTGTGCACCCAGCGGGGAGAGGCTTTCTCAGGCGGTGACTGCGAGCGGGAACCAGCCTTGAGTGCCGGGAGGTGCCAGCTGGAGGCAGCTTGGCCGTGGATGGACTCGAATTAAGCTCGGGAATATCAGATGTGTCCCCTGGAGCCTCAGACCGGACCTGGAAAGGCCCATCCTACGGATGTCCTGGCTGCTACACCTTTCCAAATGTGGCCACGCAGCGCCCAGTGACAGGCACGGGGCCGTGTCCCTGCCAGGTGGGGACAGGACAGGAGGGCAGCTCGGTGACAGCTGAGTTTTCTTATAAATGATCTCATTTATTACAGAGTTGGATACTCAGCTGGTGTAAATCCCTGACTTCTTTTCCCCTAATCCCTCATTTCTTTGCAACCTTTTCAGCTCCCTCTCTACAGACAACATAATCAATGGAGCTGAGCAGAGCCCTAGAGCTTTTAGGGAGACCTCCACACATTTCCATGGCTGCTTCTAAACCACGACTGGGTACTCGCCCATTGCATTCAGTGCCCTGTAAGGAGTGAGAACATTGCAGCCGGGGGTTCTGAGGCTGCGTCTGCAGCTCCTCTGAGGGAAGGGATCCCGTGTCTCCTGTGTGGGAGGCGGCCCAGAGACACTGCAGAGACGCAGAGTCTGTGTCTCCCAAGCTCCACCTGGAATGTCTGGAAGCTGCAGCCAGGCCTCTGCTGGGGAGTCCCACCAGCCCGGGCTGCTCCAAGGCCGGCCCAGCCTGCCCTGAGCTCTCCGAGGGCGGGCTGACTTCACACCCATCCCCGAGTCACAATGGACATTCGTGTCACTTCATATCTTCCTGAGAGGATAGAGGAAGATTTAACTCCAAATGTATCAAATCAATCAGTCAGGTTGGAAAAGAGTTCTAGGATCACGGAGCCCCCCTAGTCACCAGCCAGAGCACTCAGTGCCTCATCCAGGTGTTCCCTGTGCCTTGGATACCCCCAGGAATGGAGACCCCAGCACCTCCTGGGCAGCCCCTTCCATGCAGAAATTCTGCTTGAACCTCCCCTGGCACAGCTTAAAGCCGTTACTTTGAAAAGGAATTTGTTTCCCTCCAAAACACTGAAACCAGTTTGCCATGAAAATGAGCTCAAGTCCTCATGTTCGTTCCAAATAATCAACTTCTCCCAGACCTGGAAATGACATAATTGTGTGTCCAGTTCACAGGATTTAAATCCAACCTCAATCTCTTCGCTAAGCACAAATACTTGTATTTTTTTGTAAAGTTAGATTATGTCCTAGGCTGCTCCCAGGAAAACAAAGGTTGGCATTTCTATGGTTTAATAAAAGGAGATTAATATGGAAGTGAAACGAATCTACTGTTAGAAAAATGAGCAGAATCAAAATCCATTTAACTGAAACCTGCAGCTCTTTATATTGCAATCATAATACACTTAGAGGAGCAGCTTCCCTAAAAACTGGCCTTGTCACCGATAGCCCTTTATTCTTCCCTCAGTGTTCCTTGTCAAGGAGCTAATTCAGGCAGCTAATTGGGACAATAACTAATCCAGCCACGTACTCCCCCAATTATTTCCTTCTTCATCCCTCTCCTATTCTTATTCCCATGTATTTTTTACAGCAGCTTTTAATTCAATTATAAGGACAAGCGACGGGACTCAGCCCAAGGGTCCCCCGCCACCGACGGGTCCAGGCTCAACAGCAAACGGTAATAACAGAAATAAGATGTGAAATCAGATAGAAAAGCATTTATAACAACAACAACAAATTTTTGCCAACGGTGGAGAGCCTTCAAAGAACACTCAATAATGTAAAGAATACCATACAGGGGAATAAACTGTTAAATCTCATCGACTCTCCCAGAGGGTCACTCCAAATGATATTCCCAGAGAAGCTGTGGATGCCCCAGCCCTGGAATTGTTCAGGGCTGGGCTGCAAGAGGCCTGGAGCAAGGGATTTGAAGGATCATCCCCCTGCCACGGGCAGGGACACCTTCCACTAGCCCAGGTTGCTCCAAACATTTTTCCAGATTTACAAAATATGAATAATTCCTGCTGAAATCTTGATAAGAGATTGCCTTATAGTATTTTCTGTATTCCTGTCATCACAACTCGTGGATTTCCATAATGACCTACATATGCCCATTACAAAAATTGAAAATACATGGAAAATCTCTTTACATCCCCTGCACCTCTTGGCCTTTTCCCAAATCCACTGTTTTCTCCCTAATGGACTGCAGTATTCCATATCCATTAGTACAACCGAAAATGATGACATTTCACTTTAATTGAAATCAAACATCCTATTTCATTAGGGAATTAGAAAACAAACCAAATTTTAATCGGAATTCAGGCAAATACAGAAGAATATTTTCCCTCCTCCAGGAGTACCTTTCCATGAAAATCTGCAGTATTTCCGAGGCAATGAATGAAACACGTTCTTTGCAAAGCCGTACTGAAATTAGCAAGTTTACATTCCCCTCTAAGCCAAACTAGCCTCGTGTTGACACCATAACAAGGAAGCACAAAGAGAGAAACTGCATGGAAATTAACAAGGTTTTTCTTGCTCCGTTTTCCCACTTGTTTATTTTCGGGAAGTGGAGAAACAAACACTTTGGTGACTGGGGGGTTTACCCTATAAAATTTATTAAGTTCAGCTATGTTGCACTTCTGTTTTATCACAAAACCCAGTGTGGCAGCTCCGGATCACATGGACTCATTCATGGCATCAGCTACTGCAGCTCCATAACATCCATCGACTTATTTTCACAATCACCCTGGTAGAATCAGGGAATGGTTTGGGGTTTTAAGGACCGTCCAGTTCCATCTCCCTTGAACACTTGTCCACGCCCTATCCTAACTGGTCTTGGACACTTCCAGGGAAGGGGAGTCTATTAAAATTTCCCGGGTCTGCTTCCTGTGAATTCTGAGGCGGCCAAAGGCCCCCCTGCTCAGCTAATTGTCCACATGGAACTCCTGTGGCATGCTGCAAACAGGACATATGGGGACAGTATAAAATCCAGAGGATTAAAACTGGAAAATGAATAATACCGGGGCCAGGGTGGCAGTTGGGTTAGCCCTTTTCCTACTTAATTTCCAAATAAAACCGCACAGCCCGTTATTAACCAAATCCATCATTAATTTGAAGGCAGCATCCCTGGAAGTGTTCAAAGCTAGGTTGGATGGGGCTTGGAGCGTTCTGGTCCAGTGACAGACCCTTCCAACCCAAACCATTCCATAATTTTATATCATTCCCCCTCCCTCTGCTTTTCCCCATTCCCTTCTTTATTTTCATTTCCACCACCTGCTCGTGCACCAGCCCCGTTGCGGGCTCAGCCCCTCAAAAAAAAACATTGAAAAAGGAATAATTCAAACCTACCTTTTTTCGCGGGATGCTGAAGGCTGAGCGGACTGAAAGTCTTCGAGGGTCTGATCACGGCTGAGGTGCTGAAACCCCTCACAGAGTTTGCGGATGCTGAGGGGGCTGAGGGGACTCAGCAATGGCGGGAAGGCGAAGGCGGGAAACCTCGCGGGGCCTCTGAGGGATGGGCCAGAGCCCCAAGGAGGCCTGCCCGAGGCTTCAGCCACACATGGCGGAGTGGTGGGAGGTTCCTCGGGGCGGAGTGGCGGGAACTCCCTCATGGCGGAGTGGTGGGAGCTCCTTCAGAGTGGAGGGGTGGGAGCTCCCTCAGAACTGAGTGTGTGACCTCCCTCAGGGGGGAGTGGCGGGAACGCCCTCATGGCGAAGTGGTGTGAGATTCCTCAAGGCGGAGTGGCGGGATTCCCCTCACGGCGGAATGGCTAGAGCTCCTTCAGGATGGAGTGGCGGGAAGCCCCTCATGGCGGAAAGGCTCGAGCTCCCTCAGGATGGAGTGGCGGGAACTCCCTCATGGCGAAGTGGTGCGAGCTTCCTCAAGGCGGAGTGGCGGGATTCCCCTCATGGCGGAATGGCTCGAGCCCCCTCAGGACGGAGTGGCCCGAGCTCCTTCAGGATGGAGTGGCGGGATTCCCTCATGGCAGCCTGGCGCGAGCCCCCTCATGGCGGAATGGCTCGAGCTCCCTCATGGCAGCCTGGCGCGAGCTCCCTCACGAAGAAGCGGCGCGATCCCCCTCAGGATGGAGTGGCGGGATCCTCCTCACGGCGGAATGGCTCGAGCTCCTTCAGGATGGAGTGGCGGGATCCCCCTCACGGCGGAATGGCTCGAGCCCCCTCAGGATGGAGTGGCGGGATCCTCCTCACGGCGGAATAGCTCGAGCTCCCTCATGGCAGCCTGGCGCGAGCCCCCTCATGGCGGAATGGCTCGAGCTCCCTCATGGCAGCCTGGCGCGAGCTCCCTCACGAAGAAGTGGCGCGAGCCCCCTCAGGGTGGAGCGGCGCGAGCCCCCTCACGGCGGAATGGCTCGAGCTCCCTCCTGGCAGCCTGGCGCGAGCCCCCTCATGGCGAAGTGGCGCGAGCCCCCTCAGGTCAGCCTGGCGCGAGCCCCCTCAGGTCAGCCTGGCGCGAGCTCCCTCACAATGGAGTGGCGCGAGCCCCCTCAGGTCAGCCTGGCGCGAGCTCCCTCACAATGGAGTGGCGCGAGCCCCCTCAGGGCAGCCTGGCGCGAGCCCCCTCAGGGTGGAGCGGCGCGAGCCCCCTCACGAAGGAGTAGCGCGAGCCCCCTCAGGGCAGCCTGGCGCGAGCCCCCTCATGAGGACGAGGCGCGAGCCCCCTCAGGGTGAAGTGGCGGGAAGCCCCTCAGGGAGGAATGGTGCGAGCCCCCTCATGGGGACGAGGTGCGAGCTCTTTCAGGACCCCCACGGGATCGGCTGAGCGCCGGGAGCGCGAGAAACTCTTGGAGGATCTATGGGAGCCGAAACGCCCTCACGGAGTCTGATCGTGGCAGAGGGTCACGAAACCCACCGGGAATCTGCGGGACCTGAAGCCCTGCAGGTAACTGCTGAGGCTGCTGTAACAAGTCGCGGCATCTGATGGTTTGAGGGCACGTGAAACCCCTCATGGGGTTTGCTGAGTACTGGGCGGGATGAGGGGCCCTGAAAGCCCTCACGGTTCTGCTGAGGGGGGTCTGAAACCTCTCATGGGGTTTGCTGAGGGATCTGAAACCCGTCAAGGGTCATCTAAGGGGTCTGAAAGCCTTCAAGGTGGTGTTTGCTGAGGGCTCTGAAGCCCCTCATAGGCTGGAAGCCATCCTAAGTCTTGCCGTGGGTGCTGAAAGCCCTCATGGGTGTGCTGAGGATGCTGGAACCCCTTCATGGGTGTGCTGAGGGTGCTGGAACCCCTTCATGGGTGTGCTGCGGGTGCTGAGACCCCTCATGGGTGTGCTGAGGGTGCTGAGGGTGCTGGAACCCCTCCATGGGTGTGCTGAGGGTGCTGAAACCCCTCATGGGTGTGCTGAGGGTGCTGAGGGTGCTGGAACCCCTTCATGGGTGTGCTGAGGGTGCTGAAAGCCCTCATGGGTGTGCTGAGGGTGCTGAGGCCCCTCATGGGTGTGCTGAAACCCCTTCCTGGGTGTGCTGAGGGTGCTGAAACCCCCTCATGGGTGTGCTGAGGGTGCTGGAACCCCCTCATGGGTGTGCTGATACCCCTTCCTGGGTGTGCTGAGGGTGCTGAAACCCCCTCATGGGTGTGCTGAAACCCCTTCATGGGTGTGCTGAGGGTGCTGAAACCCCTTCATGGGTGTGCTGAGGGTGCTGAAACCCCTCCTGGGTGTGCTGAGGGTGCTGAAACCCCTTCATGGGTGTGCTGAGGGTGCTGAAACCCCTCCTGGGTGTGCTGAGGGTGCTGAAACCCCTCCTGGGTGTGCTGAAACCCCTTCATGGGTGTGCTGAGGGTGCTGGAACCCCTCATGGATGTGCTGAGGGTGCTGAAACCCTTCACGGGTCTCCTTAGGGTGCTAGAGCCGTGAGGGGTGTCTGAGAGACCTCTCGGGTGTGCTGAGGGTACTGGAGCCTCTCTCTCCCGGGTGTGCAGAGGGTTCTGGAGCCTCTCTCTTCTCTCTCCCGGGTGTGCCGAGGCTGCTGGAGCCTCTCTCTCCCGGCTCCGAAGCCGCTCCGGCCCGCTCATGGCCGAGCGCCGCCGGAGCCCCCCGGGCAGCGCCGCGGGCCCGGCCGATCCCCGGGGCTTGCGCGGGAACACGTGAGGGGCGAGGGGCGGCGGGGTCCCTCCATCTTGTGAGCCCCGCCGCGCCGTCCCGCCCGCTTCCTCCCGCCCTCCTCCTCCTCCTCCTCCTCCTCCTCGTCATTGTCTGCGAGCGGCGGCGGCGGCGCTTATAAGGCGGCGGGCATTGCCCGGATGTGAGCGGCGGGCGATGCGGCTGCCCGGGCGGGATGCGATCGGCCGCGGCTCGGCGGGGGAGGCCGCGCTGCTGAGCCGGAGGAGGCGGCGGGCGCTGCTCTAAACTTGGACCAAGTTGGGGAACGGGCGGCCCCGCGCTCCCCCGAGGGGGGAGTCGCCTGGTTTTTTTTTTTTCGGGATTTGGGTTTTTTTTGGTTTTGGTTTTTTTAAAGGAAGGACGAGGAGGGGGCAAGTCCCCGAGAGCCGCGGCGCTGCGAGCCCGTCACCATGTGTCTGTAAAAACAATAGGGCAAAAGTTGTCGGACCTTCTTTTTTTCCTTTTTCTTTTTTTATTTTTCCTTGGTTTTGAATTTTGAAATTTTTTAAATCTAATTTATATGATTTTTGTGGCCGATGGCCGGGCCCCCCAAATCCCAACAAAGCCAGGTGTAGTGTGCCTGTAAAGCTGTGGAATAACCCGGAGCAGGACTGACACTTTCCTTACTTTTTGGTGGTTTTGGAGGGTCACATACGTGTGAGACAATAAAGCACTTTGGCAGAAGATTCCTCTCTTTTTATTTTGATTATTTTTATTCCTTTTTTTTTTTTCCTTTTTTTTTTCCCCCTTGGAATATTGTGAACATATTTGTGGCCATTTAAGGTAAAGTTCCAATTTGCTGTTAGACTAACTTGTCTGTGGTTTTTTTTTTTTTTTTTTTTTTGCTTTCATTTTTATTTTTTGATTGAAATTGTCGATCCCGATGTGTTATTTAAAAAAAAAAAAAAAAAAAAAAGGAAAGAAAAGAAAAGAAAGTGCAAGTTCCGGGCTGTGTAAATCTATACATTGTATATACATTGCATAGATACGATGTAACTACACGTGTGGGAGATACACCATGGTGCAGACGCGGGGACTCGCCGCTTTATTTCCTACCGGAAAATGAACTCCGAGGAGTTCTTTTTAGTGGTGTCCGGCCTGCGAGAGGAAAATACGGAATAAAAGTGGCAGAGGGGATGAGGGAAGAAGGAAGGCCGAGGGGAGGGGATGAGGGGGGGGGCTGGCAGCATCCCCAAAAACTTGCGCGTAAATCCAAGGGGCTGCTTCGCAAAGTTTGCAGCGATGCTCTGGGAAAAAATGGGAAAGCTGGGGCGTTGGGATTGAGCCGGGAGGCGGGAGTAAGGCAACCGAAACAAAGCAGGATTATAGATAAAAAAAAATATCAAAAATAAAAAAGACGAAGGCAACGGGTAATCCAAAGGGGAAAAAAAATATTGTTCCTTTCGGCCAAGCGCCCGCGTCACGTGCGTCCGCGGCCCCGTATAAACGCGCTTGGCCATGTGTGTGCGCGAGCCGGGCGAATCCAACGTGGAATCCTTGGAAAAGTGCGGCGGGAGCGGGCGGGAGCCGAGCGCGGAGCTCCATGAGCGGCGGCGGCGGGTACGGAGGCGGCGCCGGGGCACGGCGGGGTCGGGGCCGCTGCGCTGGGCTGGGCTCCGCGCCCCTTCCCTCTTCCCTTCCCTCGCTCGGCTCCCCTCCCCCCGGGCGCTGCCTCCGCACAGGCCCGAGCCGCTCCCGGGTTGTTGTCGGCCTTATCCCCCCCCTTCCTCTCCGCAAATTAGGAATCGGGGCTAATTGTCCCCCGCTGCCCCCCCCGCCCCCGGAACCTGCACTTCGCATCTCGCCGTGGCTTTTTTTTTCCTCCTCGCTCTTTGCCGTTTCTGCCTCCGAACGCTACTTTGCGTGGAAGAAGGAGAAGGGAAAAAGTTGGGAGCGGATGGCTGTAGTTTCTTCTCTGGGATCCTCATTCATTCCTCGCTGAACCTCCTGTTGCATAAATGATGCTCCGGGAGCGAGGCTTTGCCTGTTTTTTTCTCCTCCGGATTTGGGTTTAAGAGTGGATGTTCCCGGGTTTGGCTCGCCTCTTTGGAAATACAATATCGCTTTTTTTTTTTTTTTTTTTTTTCCTCTTGTTGTTGTGTTTTTGGGTGGTGTTTTTTTTTCGCTGCCCCTCCATCTTTTTTTCCCTCCCTTCTTCTTCTCAACCACCCACTCCCCGACCCCCCTTGAAAAAGCAAAATCCGACTGTGTTTCCTGCAAGGCTCGGGATTTCTGATTGCGGTTATTTCCATGTTTCTAGGTTTGTGTGATTTTGCTAAAATGCATCACCAACAGCGAATGGCTGCCTTAGGGACGGACAAAGAACTGAGTGATTTACTGGATTTCAGTGCGGTAAGAAACAACGGTGGAAATTAGCAACAGCTGTAAAAAAAAAAAAAAAATTCTAGCTGCTCTGTTAACCAAAAAAAAAAAAAAAAAAAAAAATCCAGCCAAAAAAAAACCCCTAAAGCAACAAAACCAACCCCAAACTGTGCTCTAAGTACATTGGGCAATTTTTAATCAGCAGCTAGAAGCATGGTAAATATTTTTTTCTCTTAAAAAAAAAAAAAAAAAAATCCAAACTGAGTATTTTTAGCCTTTCTGATTGTGTGTGATGGGAGATGCAGGCGCGTTCGCAGCTTGGTTTCATGTCTCGGACGGCTCAAATCATTCCTGCCGAAAGAAACGCCCCGAAAACTGACCATTTCTCATCATTCCATCGTACCAATATTGCACTTTTATTGTGCTTTCGATTTTCCAGCGTCCTTGGCACACGAACTAATTAATTGCTAATGACTCGCTGATATTCTCCTTTCGGTTCTTCCCTTGTTTCGATTTTGGCACATGGAAAGTGCAAAGAAATCCACGACCGTCTCAGTTTAAAGTTTTCCCTGAAATCTCCTACGGCTTCTGCTGGCATTAAAACTGCTCCAAGCTTCTCCTACCCGCCCTAGGCGGGATTTGGGGGCGATTTTCGAAGGAAAGAGGGATTTTTGTCCCCCTGGGCCGCTTTGGAGGCCGAACGTTGCGCCGGACGCGTGCACTTGTCTAGTTTTGTCAGGCTCCCCCTCCCCCTCCAGCCCCTTCCTTCCTCTCCCCATCCCCTCCCTTCCCCCCAATATGTCAGGAATATCTCTCTATCCACTTAGTTATTTATTTTGGGGAAGAGCTTTTGCTGGGAGAGGCAGGTCTGCTCCTAAAGCCCAGCAAGCCCCCCCCTTTTCCCCTGCGTGCTCCAGGCTGGTGCTGCTGCTCCAGCCTCGGCTTCTGAGGGATGGCTTGGGGAAGTTTGGCCAGGAATCGTAGCCTGCGGCAGCTTCGCAGCCCCCTCTCTGCTTGTCGGTGCACTTTTCCCATTTGTTCCTTGGCTTTTTGCAGGCTCTGACTCAGGGAAGGTGCGTATTATCCACTAGACACGTCGGAGAAGGGAGAAACCAATTAGGGTCGAAATAAATGCTGGGAAGAGAGAGAGGAGCGCGAGAGGGAGGGAGAGGGGGCGAGGAGCGAGCCTGGCTTCCAATTGCTCGGTGGGAGAGACGGAATGAGAATTTAGGGCAGGTGGCACTTTGCATTATTATTATTTGGGTTCCCACATGCCAGGCAAATCCCGGAGCGGGATGGAAATGGACGTCGCTACGTTGATGACCAAGGTTGCGACCCATCCCAACTTTTTCCGCCTTTGTCGGCGGGGAGAGGGGAGCGAGCCCCGCTCCCCAGGCTGGAGGACGCTGCTGGGCACCGGCACGGCTCAAAGGCTCCGGCAAGGGCAGATTGTTTGGGAAGCTAATGAGCCTGATAAAAGCGGGATGCTGGTGGCGAGGGGCGCCGGGGGCTGCCAGGAATCCGGACGCCTTTGCAGGGGCTGTGGGGGCTGACGGTTCGGGGGAGAGAAACTCCTAAGGAATGCGCGAGCAACTTTGGACCGCCAGCGGACTCGGGAATCGCTTGTTTTGCACTAGTAATGCCTCTTTGTTTTTTTTAGATGTTTTCACCTCCCGTGAGCAGCGGCAAAAATGGACCAACTTCCTTGGCAAGTGGACATTTTACTGGCTCAAGTATGTACCGTTTTTTGTTCCATCCGTAGCGAAAACGTTGGGATTTATTTATCCATAGGCATTACCTTTGTTGTGGTGCTTTAATCTCTCGTGGGGAGCAGATTCGTTCGGATTGCAGCGGAATTATTCCTAAGCGCTGGTTATTCTTATTCTGATGTTTATTATTATTATTATTGTTATTTCCACAAGCCTGGGAGGTTTTTAGAGCATCGTCGCACGTTTCTGATTTTTTAAAAACCCCTGGACTTCGCCTCTGTTTAATCATTGCTTAAAATTGTTCTAGTTTTACAGTAGATTTATCTTTTTCTTTTAGTGATTTGAACCCTGGAGAATTTTTTATTTTCAATTCCAAAGCCTCTCTTTGTCTGTCGGGGACGATAGTCAAAACCTCTTGTGTGCAAATTAATTTTGTGCATTAGAATTGAAGCAGAATTGAAGGCTGTTGCTGTTAAATAAATAAAACAAGTACCCGAGAATAAGCACCAGGAAAAAAAAGTCTTTAGGATTAGAGAGGGCCGTTTGCTGATGGAATATTTTTTGGGAATTAAATTATTCAAGTGACTCTCTCTCGCTGCTTAAAGCCAGGGCATTTTGTTTTTAAACGTGAGAGCGTTTTGGATGACTTTCCTAAAATTTAGGTGGCTGATTTGTTCCTCTGGCTGCGGTAGGGCTGATGGGCATCTCCCGCGCTCCCTAAAAACAGGAGTGGGATGACAAAAGCAGTCTCGGAGCTCTCTGCAGCAGACCATGTGTGGACAATTATTGTCTGGCAACTCAAGTTTATAGAGAGGCTTTTATGTGCCTGACAAATGAGAGCTCCCAAAGATCCCTAGCGCGCGTTTCCTTGCTCTGGGATGCGGTTGCTTTTCCGTGCCTCCGTGTCCAGGTAGGCGCTTGCGGTGCTTTCAATTCCCAGACAATCCCACATGCCAGCGCACCGGCCGGCGTGTCGTACCCGGCTCCTGCTCCGCGTGGGCAATTTGGGCAAGGCTTCCCCCAAGTCCACAGAGAAACCCTTCCTTGCAGAGAGTTTTGTACCTGATATTTGCAGGTTTGCTTCCAGACTCCTCTCCTCTTTATTCAGTGTTCTATTAAATGCACCGGGGCATCATTTAGGTTCGTATTTCGGGAGCAGGATTTCGCCTTGGAAGTTTGGGCTGGTTTTCATCAGATCGGTCTCCACCTAAACACTCATTTTGTGCCTTTTATTCTATTTAGGCATCCAAAATAACGACCTGGGTTTGTTTTATCTTCCCAAACTTGCTTATATTGTCAGATAGCAACTTGGAGAATTTTGCTGTTGGGCTGGGCTAACTTTCCAAACACGAGCTATAGGTTTGAATCCCAGTTTTTGTCCTTTTCTGCCATAATTTTTGAAGTGATGAGGCCGGATCTAGAATCTCCACTCTATTTGTTTTCACTGGAGAGGAGCGCGGAGTGGTTGTGCTAGACAAATCAATTTGTCATGCTCAGAGCCCAGTCCATGCAGCAACCACCACTTGGGCTGACAG
This sequence comes from Fringilla coelebs, assembly GCF_963513975.1. Taxonomy (NCBI): domain Eukaryota; kingdom Metazoa; phylum Chordata; class Aves; order Passeriformes; family Fringillidae; genus Fringilla; species Fringilla coelebs. The sequence continues at coordinate 746,538 of NC_140031.1, forward strand.
CAAATGACTCCAGAGTTATATTTAATAATTCCTCCTAAACCTCATCTCCGGAGTCGTTTGGGTCGGGAGGACAAATCGGAGCAGGGAGCGATTAAATTGCGTTTCACCGTCCTGCGAGCTGAAAGAATTTTGACGCATCCTCACGTAGCCAGGAGGATGATTTAATGAGCTGCAGGAAGTTAGGAATAAGGAGATAAAGACCACTTAAAACAACACCTGAACTCTGCCAGGGCCAGAATTCCCAGGGAATTCACCCGTGCCTGCTGCTGGAGGATGAAGGAGAAGCTCGGCGGAGCGGCGGGCGCCGTGCCTTGGTGGTCGCGTGCACAATGGCAGCGAAGGGTGGCTCTGGAAGGGAAAATCGAGGCAATTGCCCACTTGCAGCATCCCTCACTCCCTCATTAGACAGGGAACCTTGCAGCCAGGGCCCCAAAGAGTTGGGGGTTAATTCCACCCGCTGCTCCCGGGCAGAGGGTGGATGCGCGGCCTCAGGATGGGACTTGGTGGCTATTGTTCGTCCAGGCAGGGATGTGAGGAGCTGGGGAATTGGGAAATTGGGATTGGATCTGAGGATACCTGGATGCTGCTCGCCGTGGCAGGATTAAAGGCAGCTCCACGAATAATAGCGGACAGAGTGTGTTATTGTAATTATGCAGATTGCTAACGGGGAATTGCAGTCAGCGGGCTGGATGCTGCTTTTCCTCCTGGAAGTTCTCCCTCTGAAGTTTGAGGTGACCTTTAAATATTCCTCCTTAAAAACAGATCTGTGGAGATTCTCTGCATTAACTTCCCTTACAGAGGGGAGAAAACAGAGATTAAAATAAAAAGCAGGCTCCTCAAAGTAATCCCAAGCAGGGAAGTGAAACTAAGTGGACTTTAGGAAGTGTGGGAATAATTCCTGCTTAAAGTCATCCCCGTGGCTTTTTGCTCAGCTAATCCGTGATGCCGTGTTGTGATTTGCGACGTGCGAGGGAAAAGAAAGTAAAGCCCCGTTCCCTTTGAATCTTGAATTCCACAAACATGGCTTCTCCCCATGTTCCAAAGCGGGGAGGGCTGCGAGGGAGAAAGGAATGTAACCTGAGCTCCAGCCGTGACATTCCCAGGGAGCATTTTTCACATGAAAGGCTTTTGTCAGCCCAGGAAAGGACCAGGAGTTTCTGTTTGATGTTTGCAGGTGTTCGGCACAGGGCACTGAACCAAGGCTGGAGCCTCTGACCTGCACTGGGAGAACTGGGGGAGACTGGAGGGATTGGGAAGCAAACTCCCCTGGAGTTCCCTCCAATTTAGATCCTATTTGGAAAGTGATTTAATAGCTGTTACTTCAATTGAACAATGCACATTCATTGGCCTGAAGTGGGGGGTTGCTTTTTTATTTTTCCTGCTTCGTTTGCCCTTTTTTTAGGACACTTGCCAAACAAAAATTCATTTTCTCACATCTACTAAAATTTTGGGAGGAGTTTGCAATAGCTTCCATAGTAAATTGATCCGAAATTTATCCTCATTTAAGCGTGAGGCACTATAAAACGAAGAGACGGTCGCTGGGGATCGGATTTTGAAGGAGCTTTTTCCCCAAGAATTCCCTGGGTCTGTCACATTTGACATATTTCGGTTTTTTATCCGTTAATCAAAGCCCACATCTTCCTGATTCCGTTCAATTTCTGCTCCTTCTATTTAAAGGCTGGAATTTTACCTCCGTTTGGGAGCATCTGTTCTGGATTGCCCACTCTGTAGCTGTTTGAATAGCGTGTGGGTGGGAGCAGAATCAGAGGAAAGCGGAATTTTTATCATTGGCCATTCCCGTGGCCCAGAAAAAAGGGAAAAATCTCCAATCTTTGCCTGACCAAATCAAGCAAAGTCCCTTTAAAGGATTTAAATCCTCGCTTTTCATTTTGCCATTAGTTTGATTAGGGCTTGGCCTGCATTAGAGCAACAAATTAATACATCTCTAACGAGGGAATCACAAATCCAACACGGTTTAAATTCCTTGGTTTTTTTATTTGGGATGTTCGGTGAGGAAACGATAACGAATGTTGTGGGGTTTTTATAAGTGCAGTCTGGTTTTGGAGTGTGGCCTGGTGGGAAAGCTGCAGGATTTTGTTATTATTGTTTGATCATCAAAAAAAAAATGGAAATAAATCGAGGCTTTCTTGGGAAGATGTTTTGGAGCCGCTCAGGTGAGGCACACCTGGGATGCCGCTGCTCTCAGTAGGAACGGCGTGCGTGCCAGGGAGGATTTGGGAAGCCAGGGCTGTGTTTGGGGGCTTAGCATGCAGAAGAATCAAAAAGATGGAAAACATCCCTAGAAGGGAGATTTTGGAGTAAAGACCCGCTTTTAGAAAGGAAGCGGTGCAGCAGGCCCGGAGCTGCTGCGGTTCCACGGGTGGCTCCAAAGGGGAGCCCCATTTTTTACAGGATATGGCAGAAAAGAGGGAGAAGGATGCTGGAGTTTGGGTGTTGGCTCTGCCTGCATCGTCCCGCTTTGCCAGGCAGAATTCCAGGCCTCAGGAGCCTGCCTGGGTCGTATTCCTGCTCTGCAAAAGCGTCTCCTCGCCTATTTTCCAAGGCTGATGTTTCGTAATTATGATTAAGGAGAAGAGGAATGCTGTTACCTCCCATCCTCGCAGCTATGTTTACTCGGGATCCTCCTCCCCTCCCAGCCCCATCCCAGCCACTTCCGTGGGGGCAGCGAGAGGGATTTGGAAGTGGCCCGTGGAGGATCCTGAGCTCCAGAGCAGAAATCCTGGATCTCGGTGGCGGGAGCGAACGGAGCGTGGCCCGCAAAGGACCCTCCGCCGCCGCCTCGGGTCCCGCAGATATTTCAGTCCGGGAGCCGCCGTGGTAATTAAACAGATCAACCCAACTGGCTCATTCCCCTTGGATAAGGGAGATGGGGATTTTTGAGGTGCTTTTTGTCATCCTCTTTTCCCCTCTACCTTGTCAGGGCTGCGGAATATATTTAATAATTCAGAATTCCCCGTCGCAGCGCCTGAAGCGCCGCGGGCCCGCGCGCAGCCAAATGTCACTCGGTGCGGGGACGCTGTGCCCGCCCTTGCCAAGTTTAGCAGGAACGGGAACCACGATGGCTCACATTATTGAGGGATCTGGGAACAAAGTGTATCTGTTAAACCAGGCAACTTAGGCCTGGCTCGGAGTTCAGTGGGAGTACAAGGCTCGCTCAGGGAAAAAAAAAAAAACATGTGAGGAGGTACAATTTGGCTTCTTCCCGTTGGATTTGTACTCGTGCCACTCCCAAATTCATATGGATTTTTGTCAGAGGTAAAAGTGCCTTGCGCGGCCTGAATTCCCAAGGAAGGCGAAATAGGCGCAAATAATCCTGGCAACGCCAAATTTTTCATCTTTCATTTTTTTTGCTACTGCAAAAGTAAAGTGATTTAATTTTTTTAATCTCCCTCCCATTATTTAAAGAGAATTTGGGCATTATTTGGATATTTTCCTTATGTAGGAAGTCAAAGGATTCAAGCCCCTGCTTTGGGATCCTAGGAATGTTGTGAAGAAGCTGCTTGAAGTTTTTTTAATAGGATCAGCGAATCTCTTTACAGGGAATCACTTAAATAGCACAGGAACAACTAAACAATGCACATACAGAATGGAATTAAGTTATGGAAGTTTATGCTGTTAATTGCTGAAATCTCTCTGGAATCTTGGAGCACTAAAAGCTGTCCTATAAACAGTTTTGCTTTGAGCTTCAAATGATTCCTTTAGCTTTTTTTTTTTTTCCTTCATCTGCTCTGATAAACAAAGTCATTTTGGAAGCTTTACAGCTCAAACATTTACTCCTTGTGGTAAACTTCTTGTAGCTGGAAATTTGGGGCTCTGCAAATCCCAGGAAAAAGGAAGGGCCCCGGTGACCTGTGGTTTTCAGGGGCTGATCCTGCTGGGATTTAAATCAGCTCCGATCAGCCAACGACATCTCTGCAATTTTATAAGGAGCACTTACGGCTTAAAGGTCTTTTCCCAAAATGTTCCCAGATACCAGGGGGGTGGACATCAGGGAGAAAAGCTGGAGGAACCTGGGAATGTTTCCTATGATGTAGCACAGAAAATGAATATACATGTAATAGGATGTGCCATCTGCCAGCGGCTACTCCGTGGAGTTGCTGCTGCACCTCGGCAGCCAGGAGGGATGACAGCGCTTCATCCCGCTCCCCGCAATAATTGAATTTGCCTTTATTTATCGGGAAAAGTCGTCGCCAAATTTCCTCCCGCACCTGATGCCGCCCCTCGGTCGGTGGCATCGAGATGTGGAGGGGCCTGCACTGAATTTTTGCTTGTCTGGGTGGTGTCCTGTGCCCAAAATTCGGCTCTCTGTCCTTTCGAGGTTTCCAGCCTGGAAATTCGGGCACAAATTTTCATCTCAGAGCTGTTTTGCAGGGAAAACTTCCTGGCAAAGCAGAGGGGTTGGAATGCCCAAATTCTTAATTAATTGTTAATTTTTTTTTTAAAGGCTGCTGTGGAATTTCTTTTCCTAGCAAAACTCTATTAGGAAAAGCCTGGAGAGAGGTTGGACTGTCTGTTCCTTCCTCCAAGGTAAATGCTAGGCAGCTGAGCTCCATCCATGGATGGAAAAATGGGATCATTCGGGTGGATTTTGGGCGCGTCGTCTGTGCCAGAGCTTTGTGGCAGTCGCCATATCTTTCAAGACTACTCCTGGTAGTAATGGCGGTAGTAGCCGCGTCCCATTGTTGTCTGTGCGGGTGCGCATCCGGTTTGGAACTGGGATCCACAGCCCGGCCTTGGCTCTCAGGATCTGGTTCTCTCCCGCGTCCTTTACTCGGGGTTTACTCGGCCGTGCCAGCTCCGTGGCACGGCGGCGACCCTGGCGCGGAGGCGCAGCGGGAGCAGAGGAGCCAGGCTCCCGGGAGAGGGGAAGCGGCGACGGCAGGTGCCACGCAGGATGCAGGCGGCGTTCCTGGCAGGATTCCCGGCGGCTCCGGCCTTCCTGCCTTGTGCCCGGCTTCCCGATGCAGGGCAGGGCGGCGCCGGGTGCGCGCGGCACCCCGGGCTGGGGAACGGGGGGAAAGGACGGGCTCCTTCTTTGTCACGACACCCCGCTTTGTCATACGTGGCAATCTGCCATGTCACACGCGTGCAGGCCTCTGCTTTATGCTCTGTGTGTGCGGCACGCTGCTTTGTCATGGGTGTGTGTGTGTGTGTGTGTGTGCGGTCCCCTTAGACACATGGATGTGCCTGTACAGACACCTGCTTTGTCACACGTGTACATCCCTTTGTCATGTGTGCGTGTCACCTGCTCCATCCTATATGTGCGTGTATATACTGCACACTATGTGTGTATCCTCCATGCTATGTGTGTGTGTGTGTGTATTGTGTGTGTGTGTGTATCCTCCATGCTATATGTGTGTGTGTGTGTGTGTGTGTATCCTCCATGCTATATGTGTGTGTGTGTGTGTGTGTGTATCCTCCATGCTATATGTGTGTGTGTGTATCCTCCGTGCTATATGTGTGTGTGTGTGTATCCTCCATGCTATATGTGTGTGTGTGTGTGTATCGTGTGTGTGTGCGTATCCTCCATGCTATATGTGTGCGTGTATCCTCCATCCTATATGTGTGTGTGTGTATCCTCCATGCTATATGTGTGTGTGTGTATCCTCCATGCTATATGTGTGTGTATCCTCCATGCTATATATGTGTGTGTATCCTCCATGCTATATGTGTGTGTGTATCCTCCATGCTATATGTGTGTGTATCCTCCATTCTATATGTGTGTGTATCCTCCATGCTATGTGTGTGTGTGTATCCTCCATTCTATACGTGTGTGTGTATCCTCCATGCTATATGTGTGTGTATCCTCCATGCTATATGTGTGTGTGTGTGTGTATCCTCCATTCTATACGTGTGTGTGTATCCTCCATGCTATATGTGTGTGTATCCTCCATTCTATACGTGTGTGTGTGTATCCTCCATGCCATATGTGTGTGTGTGTGTATTCTCCACCCTACATATATATATGTGTGTATCCTCCATGCCATATGTGTGTGTGTGTATCCTCCATTCTATACGTGTGTGTGTGTATCCTCCATGCTATATGTGTATGTGCATCCTCCATGCTATATGTGTGTGTGAATCCCCCATGCTATATGTGTGTGTGCATCCTCCATCCTATATGTGTGTGTGAATCCTCCATGCTATATGTGTGTGTGCATCCTCCATGCTATATGTGTGTATATCCTCCATGCTATATGTGTGTGTGTGTGTATCCTCCATGCTATATATGTGTGTGTATCCTCCATGCTATACGGGTGTGTGTGTATCCTCCATGCTATATATGTGTGTGTATCCTCCATGCTATACGTGTGTGTGTATCCTCCACCCTATATATGTGTGTGTATCCTCCATGCTATATGTGTGTGTGTGTGTATCCTCCATGCCATATGTGTGTGTGTGTATCCTCCATGCTATATGTGTGTGTGTATCCTCCATGCTATATGTGTGTATGTGTATATCCTCCATGCTATATGTGTGTGTGTGTGTATCCTCCATGCTATATGTGTGTGTGTATCCTCCATGCTATATGTGTGTGTGTATCCTCCATGCTATATATCTGTGTGTGTGTATCCTCCATGCTATATATCTGTGTGTGTGTATCCTCCATGCTATATATCTGTGTGTGTGTATCCTCCATGCTATATGTGTGTGTGTGTGTATCCTCCATGCTATATGTGTGTGTGTATCCTCCATGCTATATGTGTGTGTGTATCCTCCATGCTATATATCTGTGTGTGTGTATCCTCCATGCTATATATCTGTGTGTGTGTATCCTCCATGCTATATATCTGTGTGTGTGTATCCTCCATGCTATATGTGTGTGTGTGTGTATCCTCCATGCTATATGTGTGTGTGTGTATCCTCCATGCTATATGTGTGCGTGTATCCTCCATGCTATATATCTATGTGTGCGTGTATCCTCCATGCTATATATCTGTGTGTGTGTATCCTCCACCCTTTACATGTGTGTATCCTCCATGCTATACATGGATCCCAGCCAAGTGTCTGTTCAAACCCAACCCAAACCCTGTGGGCCATCACGGACGCAGAGATCAGCATTTCTGCCGCTCCGCAATTGGCAAAACGCAGAAATGCCCGAGTTCATTCTTAGCCAGGGATGTAATCCCTAAGAAAACAGGGATTGGGTTCTTTTTGTGCTGTTGCATCTAAAAATCAGCCTGACTCCTGGTGCTGTTTTCCTGCCCGCGTTGCTCCTGGAAATTTGGGATTGTGGGGTTAACGTGCCGTTCCGTTGCCTGTACGTTTAAATGCGCTCAACCTATTTGATAAATAACCGCTCCCAAGCTTTGGTGATATTAAATCCAGCTAAATAAGATTCCCCATGGAATATCAAGACTCTAATTGAATCTCAGGGGTTCTGGGCCCGTTCACAAACAGCCTTTGAGTTGTTTTTGTTCCTGACGTCAGCCCAAGGCTTGATTGAATTATGGCCTTGGACTGCGGGAGCACCTGCCAGGGCCACTGCGCTGAAGAGTCCGGCAGCATTTCCAGGACAAACCTCGGCGGGAAGTTTGTGGCTGGAATACAAACTTCCAACCGGGGAGCAAAGCTGGCAAACCCAAATCAATTCCCTGCGCTCTCCTCTTCCCTCCGATGCTGCCCCTGATTGAGGGGATCTGACGGAGGAGAGGCTGAAATATTGGGATCTAATGAAATGACACAGAGCAGACTCGTTTCTTTGGGATTTCAGGAACAAAGACAGGCAGGGAAGAGGCTGGGGCAGAGCCAGGCGCTGTAATTCCGGTGCCATGGGGCTGTTTGGGTGGACTTTGGGAATGCCTGTGAGCACGCTCCGTCTCTGCTGACACTTCCATAGGGCACAACCTAGTTTTCCTAAGGGACGAGTGGCAGCAGGTATTTTGGGAGAGGCCTGACAAGGCAGACCCAACATCAGAGATGGACAACAGCAGCGTGTCCTGGGTTCATGCACAGGAGCATCCCTCCTGCTTTTCCCAGATTAGCTGTTTTCCTTGGATTGTGCACAAAATGATGTGTTAGGGCCCGAGCAGAGCCCAGCCCATTCTTTATTCAGCGGGCTCGGAGTTGTCAGCAAGCGCCGCTTCACTTGGGTTTTCTGTCCTAATCCCTTTGTTGATTTTATACTCTTTGGAAACATCCACTTACTTAGGAAATCCTGGGTCTTGTTGGATAAACAGAGGAAAATTCCCATTCCTAAAATTAGCTCTTTTGTGTAAACACCACAAATTAGAGCATTAATTTATGAACCAGCACATTACCGAATGGACGTCGGGCTTTTCCCTCTCCTGAGGTCCGCATTTATATTCCATACATTTTTTTGGTCATATTTCTACAGCATATATTTTTTTTGTTTCTATTCCATCTATTTCCCCCATTTTTCCTCCACGGATTCATTTCTCCACGCTGGAATCTCTGCCTTATGGAAGCCACGGTAATTAGCGGCGGCGCGGCGCCGGCGTTCGCTCGGTGCCGGCGCGGAGCTCTGCCCAAGAGCTGCGGTCACGCTGCCCGTGCCTGGAGTGCACGGCAAAATCTGGCAACGTGCTGCTCTCCAATGAGGAAGTTCACCTGGAAGGATCCCCAGGATGGGAGCAGAAAGGCAGAGCTTGGCTTTTATCCGCTCGCCGGCTCCGTCGCGCGCCGCCGCTGCCGCGCCTCGCGCAGGTGCTGCTTCCCTGGCGGGGACCTCTAACCACAGAATGGTTGGCATTAAATTGTCCTTTTCATTTTCACCCACAGCAGAATTTATCAAAGTGAAAATCAATTTCTAGATAATGTATACAAAGCGACTCGTTTAGGATGGGAAAAGCCCTTCATTAGCTGAGCGCTGCTGCGGGCTTTTGGGGGCAAAACTGGGGACAAAACGGAGGCTTTTTGCAGCACAAAGCCAGAGTTGAAAGCTCTGCCATGGCTTTGTCAGTGTGGTGTAGGGCATTGGTGAAGCACATTCCAAAACCAAGGATACTCCCGTGTGTGCTTGCCTGGATGGCACTTAGGCAACAGCCTTTTAATTTCAACCTTCTTTTGTCTTGTCTAAGGTGCAGAAAAAGTTTGTTTTTAACATTTAGGAGGGGATGGAGGAAGTGAAACCCCTGTAAGCCAAAACTGAGCAGATAAAGTAATTTTTATTTGCATTTTTCCGCTCCCGGAATCCCCCTCCCTGCAAGGGCTTGTAGCCATCAAACCCCAGTATCTGACTAGAAAGGGAGGATGAGTTCTATAAAATATTATATTGAAACTTTAAATAGAGATAAAACTGGTTTCTAGCATCTTTTGAAGTGTAAAATAATTCCTGCGGCTCTCGGGCACAATTGTGATGTTGATAAACAGGGCAGGTCCTAATGGTGAGTTGTTCTTTCTTTAATCCAAAAGAGCAGGAGCTTAAATAGAAAGTGCAGGATTATAAAAGAAGCAGCTTTATTCCTTTTTATTTTTTAGAAGAGAAAGTTGTTTCCTCTTAGTCAGCTCAGCGCCGGAAAAATCAGCGCCCGCGATGGTGTCCAGAGGGGTGGGATGGAGCCCTCCCAGGGAACGCTGAAGGCGTGAAGTGATCGCTGGAATCACTTTGGAATTTTATTAAGAATATTTACAAGGGTGTTTTGCTGGTTTAAACCCCCTTGCCTCGCCTGTTGCTGTCGGCAAGAGCTGCCTCAGGAGGGAATTGCAATAATCTGTCGAGCAGACTCCCCATTTGCTCAGAATTCGGTTGGAAAAGGGCAAAAAAAAAAAAAAAAAAGCTGAATAAGGCCAGGAGAGGATTGAAAGCTTGGAGCTGCCAGTGAAGGCAGGGATTGGAGGCACAGCATTGTTCCCGCTCCTGGCCGCCGTGCCGGGAGCCAGGGAAGGAAGGGAAGGAAGGGAAGGGAAGGGAAGGGAAGGGAGGCCGGGCTGCTGGCTCGTGTCACAGATGGCACCCATCTCCCTAGCGCCACTTGGATCAAACGGCGGCGTCTGAATCGAGCGGAAGCATCGAGGTGCCTCCCTGCAGATAAGGCAGCTTTATCTCCCTTGAAGATAAGGGTTTAAGGTGCCTCTTTCAAGGGATCCGCCTTCATCCCGCTTGTACGGGCGGCTCGGCGAGCGCGGCCCTGCTTCGAGGTGCTGGAGTCAAACGGGGCCGATCCCATCCCCTGAAATCCCCATTCTGTGCAAGTCCCTGTTGGTTTTTAGACCCTCAAACTCTTGTGGTGTCTCTGAAGAATGAGGAGCCCACCTGATACAGGTGGTGTTTTCCTTTCTAATTTATGGATTTCTTACATTTATCCCATTTCTTAAAGACCGCCACTGCGCTCGGTGTTGTGCTTTTCCGAGGGTTAATTGGTTCCAGTTGCAGAGTTAATTGATTTCTCTTGGCTCCCAAGGAGGAGATGTGAAATGGAGCCTCTTCCGAGGGTGACACTTCCCGGGAGAGGCAAACACCTCCTCTCCCCTTCCTGCGAGGTACAATTCTCCTTTGCGCCTAAAGAGAGGGAGTATTTGCCTCCTCACCCTTTCATCTCAAGCTAGAAAATTCCTTCCAAGTGCCAGGGAGTCTCTGCACTCCTCAACATCCCCAGCATTAGCAGCTTTGCATTTGCTTCCAAGGCAGTGACTAATAGCAACAGATTCCAACTCGTTATTCCGACACTTTTGACTCAGTCCCGAATTCGCCTTCCATCCACCAGCTATTCCGCTCTCCCAAAAATCATTGTGACAGCTTCTTTTTCCAGCTTGAAAAGGAATCCTGGGAAAACTTTTCATTTACTGGTGGTTCTGTATGGAATTATTCAAAATTTGGGCAGCTCGCTGCCTGATCCTGCATTTAGGAATTTTCTGGAATTCTGACAAAGCTATTTCTCTTTGTCGTTAGAGGCAGCTACGGGAAAGATAACGTGGAAATTGCAATGTAGGCACTGCAGCTTGGGAACCTTGACTTTGTTGTCCTTGGAATGGTTTGGGTTGGGAAGCACTTGACCACTCGCCTTGTTCCAACCCTGCAGGGAACCTTCTAGAAACCCAGGTTGTTGTCAGTGCTCCAGCTCACAGGTACTTGTGCAGGCACTTCCTCCCATCCTCCCCTTTGAGAAAATGAAAGCTCCCGTTTCCCGGTCGCTTCCTGGGCTGAAGCCTCCTTGAAACACACACACGCCATCATTTATTTGGCTCATTCAATGCTGCTGTTCCATTCACCTCCAGCATGGATGAGGGAGAGGGGAAGGATGAATATGGATGAATGGATGAGGAGAAGGGTTGGGAACGGTTTCAGCGATTCTCCGGTTCCGTTCATCAGGCTCCACGGAAAGCTGGAGAGCTCAGTCCCGCGCTTTGAATCACCGAGTGCACTCGAGGCGCTCATCCCCACGCAGGGAATGCTCCTGCTGACTTCCCTAGGAGGAGCTTTTTCCTGGGAAGGGTCAGGAACTGGCAGGAGCTGCCAAGGATGTGGCACTTTGGACTCCATGACCCCATGACCTCAGTGATCCACTCAGGAATAGGTGAGCTAGGAAAAGAAAGGCTCTGCTTTGTTATTTATTTATTTAAGTTTGCCCAGAAGAATCACTTTTTCTCCTCTTCCCCTTTGGATATCTGCAGGGACTGATATCCTTCCAGCATTTTGAAGTGGTTTCAAAATGGTTTTCTCCATCAAGGGTTATGTACTGGCAGGGCTGCCTGGAGTATCCAAGGATGTGGCACTCTGCTCTCCACGATCTTGTGGGGTTTATCCAACCTCAGTGATCCACTCAGGAATAGGTGAGCCAGGAAAAGAAAGGCTCTGCTTCGTTATTTCTTTATTTAAACTTGCCCAGAAGAATCACTTTTTCTCCTCTTCCCCTTTGCAGGGACTGATAAGTTGGTTCCTTCCAGCATTTTGAAGTGATTTCAAAATGGTTTTCTCCATCAAGGGTCATGTACTGGCAGGGCTGCCTGGAGTATCCAAGGATGTGGCACTCCGCTCTCCATGATCTTGTGGGGCTTGTCCAACCTCAGTGATCCACTCAGGAATAGGTGAGCTAGGAAAAGAAAGGCTCTGCTTCTTTATTTATTTAAGCTTGCCCAGAAGAATCACTTTTCCTCCTCTTCCCCTTTGCACGGACTGATAAGTTGGTTCCTTCCAGCATTTTGAAGTGATTTCAAAATGGTTTTCTCCATCAAAGGTCAGGTACTGGCAGGGCTGCCTGGAGTATCCAAGGATGTTGCACTGTGCTCTCCATGATCTTGTGGGGTTTGTCCAACCTCAGTGATCCACTCAGGAATTGGTGAGCTAGGAAAAGAAAGGCTCTGCTTCGTTATTTATTTAAGCTTGCCTAGAAGAATCACTTTTTCGCCTCTTCCCCTTTGCAGGGACTGATAAGTTGGTTCCTTCCACAATTTGAAGTGATTTCAATCTGGTTTTCTCCATCAATTTGTAAGGATGTGGTAAACATTTTTCCCTTTAAAAAAAAAAATTCCCTGCCATCCTTCTCACCAGTGCATGTTCCTCATTTCCTTGGCCTACTGTTAAATATAAACATCTTTAAAAAAAACCAGGGATATATTCCCACACACCACATTATCCCGATCCGGCGTAAGCATCTGCGCTTGTAAGTGCACTTCATTTCACCTAATTAAGTTATTTAGTCATTTACACATTAGCGATGTACTACAGATTCCACTCTGACAGGAGCGTGTGTAATTACACCCCGCATCCTCCCTCTCCGTGTGGGGCAGCGTGCTGCTGACCCCAGAGCCCAGGGGCACACAGGGCTGGGTCAGGCTGGTGAGGAGGGTCCTTCACCTCACAGAGGAGCTCTAAAGGCCGAGGGCAGTTCCCTAATTGCTGAGATTAACGAAGGCACGGCTCTACTTCCTGCATTTCCTGATGGAAACCCATCTTCCAACGGTTTGGTGTCCATCCATTGCTTCCTTCCACCGTCACAGCCCCTCCTCGGTGCTGGTGGATTCTTCCCTGCAGGTCCCCGGGACCTCTCGCCGCTCCAAAGTCTCTTTTCCCACTCTGGTGCTCAAAGAAGCAATCAGAGTTCTGGGTCTTATTGTTCTTTATTGATAAAATTTGGTGTGTTCAGCCCAGGACGCTCTGCCTGCCCCCGGGGCGATGTTAATTAAATTAGTCTCGTTACTAAAAACTACAATGTTCACAATTATTTTCCAATACCTATCATCTATGTCAGACAGGGAGCTTCTACTCTAAACCTAAAAGTGCCAAACATCACAGCAGAAGAAGAAGGAGAAATGCAGGACACACCCAGATCTCTCCATCTGGATGTCCATTCTAGAAACCCCAAAATCTAATTTTTCACCCCGTGCTAAATTCACCATCATTCTATTGAATTTGTCCATCTTCCATCGAAGGTTGGTAGCTCTCTCCACGGGCCATCATCCAAACCACAGGCATTTTGGGCTCTGAGAGCCCTGGCAGGGGTCCTGACAGGTGCCCAGAGAAGGATCCCTGGATCCCTGGCAGCACCCCGGGATAACGGGAGGCGTCACATTATAATGGCAGGGGTGGCACCGAACGGCCTTTAAGGTCCTGTCGACCCAAACCATTCCATGAATCCCACCAAAAATGAATCCCAGGGCTGTGCCAGAACAAGGATCTGTCCCATGAGCTCCTGACACGCTGAATTCCACGCGTGTTCAGCGCTGGGAGCCGGCTGAGAGCAGCCGAAATTCCGTGGATGGGAGCCAGGCTCGCGCTCGTGCAGCTCCAGCTCGATGTGCAAAGTCAGCGCTATTTAAAGCTCTCGGATGGCAGAGGAAACACCTCTAACCTTCCAATGTGGCAATGAGATGGCAACCTACTTCTGGAGCTTCCCCAGGTTTTTCCATTTGCTTCCATCAGGGAAACTTCTCCGGGGACTGAAATAGCGCAGACGTTGGATGTTGTCACTTTGCTTCAAAGAGACGCCGGCGATGACATCTTAGAGCATCACACGAGAGGCATGGACTGAAGGTGTTCCCTGCTTTCATTCCTCTCCTTCCTCAGCATGGAAATTCTAGATCTGGGTTCAATTCCCACTTTCCTTGGGCTGGGGGAGCTCTGAGAGGGCTGGAGAGGAGCACGACAAGGGGGAATGGCTTCCTTCTATCAGAGGGACAGATGGGATATTGGGAAGGAATTAGGGAGTGCCTGAAGGATGGAGGGACAGCACTCAGGGAATGCCTACCACTGCCACAGGGGATATTGGCAAGGAATTCCTGGCTGAGAGTGTCCAAAACCAGGGCTTGGTTTCACCTGGAATGGTGAAAGTTATCCCTGGATCACATAAAAAAAACTGTGGGTGGATGTGGAAATAACGGGAGCAGTAAGAAGGATAAAAGCAGGAGCTCGTTTGAGATTTTGTATTGTTTGTTTGAACTCCAAACGCGAGGACCAACTTTGTCAGTTTCTTGTCACACTATCCAAAGGGAAATAATCCCCGATGGAAAACCAGAGAGCCTAAATAGATCTCTTTGGTCTCACAGGCAGCCCATTAATTTGCTCAAATTAAATATTATCTTTAAATATTGCAAGGTTAAATGTCCACTGATAATGGATTTAGACGGCCATTAAGGTCTAATTGCTCCCTAATGGAGTTGGCCAAAGACATTTATTGGATAGAACTTCATGAAAAGGGACTAAAAGCACCAGGAGGGTTTTTTTCCACTGCTCTTTTTTCATATCCATGTAAGAGATTAAATTCCATTTTCATTTAATGCTGTGGGACCTGGTCTGGAGAATCACAGAATCCCAGAATCGCTGAGGTTGGAAAAGACCTCCAAGTTCACTGAGTCCAACCTGTGATCAGGATTCTCAACCAGGAAGAGATTCCAGAGTGGCTGGAACAAACTGGGAGGATGATCCCAGCTGGTTCAGACCTTCCTCCACCCCACAGCTCCTGGGCAGCCAGGTGAAGCCACTGAGGGATGGGAAGCACCAGGACGGCCTCAAGCAGCGCCAGGGGAGGGTCAGGTTGGATATCAGGAGGAATTTCCCATTCCATGGAAGTTTCCTGCTGTTTGCAGCCATCTTGCAGGGAGTTTTTTTATGGCAGGAAGGAGATAAATATCCATATTTTCTTGGATAGTGCCTCATGTTTCAAGCCTGGAAGGACCTTTATAGTGAGGAGATGTTATCCTGTAAATGGGATGTTTATCTTTTCCAGCAATGTTTAATGAGATCCTATCAAGGAAAAGACTTCCTTAAAAGAAAGGAAAATGCTGCTCTCCCTGTCACAGTTTTATATCAGCAATTAAAACATCTCTGGGACACGCTCCTGTTCGGCTTTTGCCTTCTCCATGCAATTCGTGTCATGGCAATAATGAATTTTGGTTCCTTGTCCCTGCTCTGAAAGCAAACAAGAACCAGGGATTTGGAATTCATTTAGAAGATGTATTTCAGAAAAATTTGGCCTTTATTTTCCTGATTTTCCCTAAAGTGCAGTGACAGGATGTGCTGAGGATGTGCTGGCGACCCTCCGGACCAGGCACTCCGTGTGTTTGAATTCCTGCTGCTTTCATTCCAAACCTTTGGCTTCATTTCCGCTCAGTTTGTGCAATCTGATGTTTTTAAGGATAAAACCTGGCTTTGATGTTAACCTGGTGTTAAAAAGGAGGAGTTTTTAGTGAATTTTTGGGGTGTGTGGGATCTCACAGATTTGTGTGGAACCATCAAACCTGTGTGGCCACACCGAGACCCTTGGCTTCCCCTGAGATGCCGAAGATTTCCTGTTCAGTAGATTCAGAATGCATGAGACACATTGGGAAAATTAATTAACTATTAATTAATCCTTCCCCATTCTTGCCATATTTGATGGCTTTACCTTATCCACGGAATGCTATTTTTGTGCTTTATGATTGGCTTGATGAGGCAAGGAAGGAAAACAGACTGGGGGGGGGAAAAACAAAAAAAATAAAAATCAAAAAAAATGGATAGACCTCTGAAAAGGGATTTCTTTTGAAATCAAGGGATGGGTTGGTTTGTGAGTGTTTTTACCTCCTTCCTTTGTGGATGATGCGGTTTGGGGATATTCCCAGTGTGCGGCAGGGCGAAGGAAACCCGTCCTTTCCAAACTCTGCCCCGGTGCCACGGAGCAAAGAGGAAATCCTTGTTGTTCACAAACCCCCGCTTTGCCTTTGTGCCACTGACTTCCAAAGTTTGACAATGCAGAAATCGAAAGAGGGAAGCGAAATCTTCTCGGTTTTTCCATTTTCCGTTTCCCTTTTTTAAGCGTTTCCCGGGAATCCGCGACGGTTCTTTTATACCACGGATCGAGTTGGATCCCAGAAAAACGGGGGCTTTTGATTTATTTCTTTGGAAAATCGGTGCCAGGGTGGGCTGGTTCTGAACTCCAACCTCCTCGTGAGGGGAGCAGAGGAGAAACAAAGAGGAGAATCCTTCCCCAGGAGCTTCAAACGGGAATCTAAAGCAAGGCAGAACAGATGGATGGACAGATTGGGGAGCCCGGGAAAACAAAGAGCCGGTATTGTTGGGCACGAATCGCTGCGCTCGCCTCATCCCGGCAGCTCACCCGAGCTGGGCTGGCAGTGCCCGTGGCTCTGGGAGCGGGCACGGCTCACCCAGACCCAGGGCTGGCACTGGGACACAGGCACGGCTCACCCGAGCTGGGCTGGCAGTGCCCGTGGCTCTGGGAGCGGGCACGGCTCACCCGAGCTGGGCTGGCAGTGCCCGTGGCTCTGGGAGCGGGCACGGCTCACCCAGACCCAGGGCTGGCACTGGGACACGGGCACAGCTCACCCAGACCCAGGGCTGGCACTGGGACACGGGCACAGCTCACCCGAGCTGGGCTGGCAGTGCCCGTGGCTCTGGGAGTGGGCACGGCTCACCCAGACCCAGGGCTGGCACTGGGACACAGGCACAGCTCACCCAGATTGGGGCTGGCAGTGCCCGTGGCTCTGGGAGCGGGCACGGCTCACCCAGACACGGGGCTGGGACATGGGCACGGCTCACCCGAGCTGGGCTGGCAGTGCCCGTGGCTCTGGGAGCGGGCACGGCTCACCCGAGCTGGGCTGGCAGTGCCCGTGGCTCTGGGAGCGGGCACGGCTCACCCAGATTGGGGCTGGCAGTGCCCGTGGCTCTGGGAGCAGGCACGGCTCACCCAGACTGGGCTGGCACTGGGACATGGGCACAGCTCACCCGACCCAGGGCTGGCACTGTGACCGGGCACAGCTCACCCGACCCGGGGCTGGCACTGGGACACGGGTACAGCTCACCTGACCTGGGGATGGCTCTGGGACATGGGTACAGCTCACCCGACCCAGGGCTGGCACTGGGATACGGGCACAGCTCACCTGACTCGAGGCTGGCACTGGGACACAGGCACAGCTCACCCGACGCGGGGCTGGCGCTGGGACACGGGCACAGCTCACCCGACCCAGGGCTGGCACTGTGACCGGGCACAGCTCACCCGACCCGGGGCTGGCACTGGGACCGGGCACAGCTCGCCTCACCCAACCAGGGCTGGGACACGGGCACAGCTCACCCAGACTGGGGCTGGCACTGTGACACGGGCACAGCTCACCTGACCTGGGGCTGGCACTGGGACACGGGCACAGCTCACCCAGACTGGGGCTGGCACTGTGACCGGGCACAGCTCACCCGACCCAGGGCTGCGACATGGGCACAGCTCACCTGACTCGAGGCTGGCACTTGGACATGGGCACAGCTCACCCAGACTGGGGCTGGCACCTGGACACGGGCACAGCTCACCCGACCCAGGCTGGGACACGGGCACAGCTCACCCAGACTGGGGCTGGCACTGGGACATGGGCACAGCTCACCCAGACTGGGGTTGGCACTGTGACCGGGCACAGCTCACCCAACCCGGGGCTGGCACTTGGACATGGGCACAGCTCAGCCGACCCAGGGCTGGGACATGGGCACAGCTCACCCAGACTGGGGCTGGCACTGTGACTGGGCACAGCTCACCCAGACTGGAGCTGGCACTGTGACATGGGCACAGCTCACCCAGACTGGGGCTGGCACTGTGAGTGGGCACAGCTCACCCAACCAAGGCTGCCATAACCACGGCTCTGGCACGCTGGCACGCAGGGAGGGATCATGGGCACCGCTGGCTTTGGAGCTGGCAGAGGCTGGAGACGCCGAGGATTTGGGGCAGAGGTGGTACACAGGAAAGGAGGAGCGTGGATGGCATGGCTGGGTGGCATCGCAGGGTGGCATCGCTGGGTGGCATCGCCATCACTCCGGGGTTTCAGCAGGAGCAGGAAATGCTGCTCTGGGCCCTTCTCATTTTATGCTCAGGGTTTCTAAAGCAGTTTTTCCATCCGTCAGGAATTTTGGTGGCGTCTCAGATCCTCCCCCCACGGCCCCGCGCTGGGGTTCCTGGAGCGTTCGGTGGGCTCTGATTGCCATTGAAATCCCGAATGGCTCTCATCAGCCCGCATTGCCGCTTCCTATGGAACCCTGCAAATGTTCCTCTGGATCCTCCCCGCAGGGACAATGGATAAAATGAGCTGCGATGGGAGGGCGGTGTTTGAGGCTCGGGCTGCTGCAGCTGCCGGTGCCGCTGGTGGAATGCTGAATAGCTCGGGATTCACAGCACTCACCCGGTAAACTCCGGATAAAACCACTCCAAACGCTCCGGCGCTTCTCCTTCTCCACGAGAAAAGGATTGCTTTGCTCAGAAACAAACAAGAAATGTTTTCGGTCGCCGGGAGCGGCAGCTGCTCCGGTGGCACCGCAGCAAACCCAATCCAACAAGGAAAGCTTTATGCCACAGGGACACTGTGGAACGGGAATGGCCTCTCAGGGAAGCAGGAGTGTGCCCTGACACACACACACACACACACACTGATATCTTTGGGCAGTGCCCTGTTTGTGTCAGGAGATGTGGAATGCATTTTATGACACCATCCATGTTGCTCCAAGCCCCCATCCAACCTAACCTCGGACACTTTGCTGTTCCTTTCCCTTGATTTTTTTTTTTCCCCTCTTCCTTCTCCTCTGATTGATGGAGAGTTGTTTCTTACCATCCTCAAAAAAAAAAAAAAAGCACGAAAATGTTAGAATAGTGTTAAATCTATTTTTGACAGGAAGGCTGGAAATGTAAACCCGAGGCCGATCCGCTGGAGGGAACGATTGAGGCAGGATTGTTAAATCGCTAATTTCTTGATTTTCTCACCTAATTTTGATATCTGGTGCCACCCTGCTGCAAAGCCCAAATCAAACCCATCCTTCCCTCTCTCTGCTTCCCTTTGCAATTGAGAAGGGGATCCTCAAAGGAGCC
Organism: Fringilla coelebs; assembly: GCF_963513975.1. Lineage (NCBI taxonomy): Eukaryota > Metazoa > Chordata > Aves > Passeriformes > Fringillidae > Fringilla > Fringilla coelebs. The sequence goes on from NC_140031.1 coordinate 765,785, forward strand.
AGGATCTCACCAGGTTTTACCCTAAGGGAAGCGATGGGGTGGGGATGCAATTGCTCCCGGGCACGAGTAGGAGCGTGGAGCCTCACCTGGAGAAGGGAGGGATCCAGGGAGAGCTCAGAGCCTAAAAGGGAGAGAGAGGAGCACCCAGGGAACGGCTCCCACTGCCCCAGGGGATGTGAGGATTGGGAGGGTGGGCAGGTCCTGGCAGATGCAGATTCCCCCTGGCTCTCTGGAACTCAAAGGTGACGTTCCCTCGCTCCTTCCCATGAGGTCAGCCCAGGTGATGCTGCAGGGTCAGGGAGGTCACACCGAGCTCCCTGGAGCCTGGTGGTGACAGAGAGAGGATCCACGGCTCCTTGGCACGGGCGGCTCGTCTCGGAGCCGGCTCCCTTTCCGTTGCAATCCTGCTTTTTTTTTCCTCCAGACTCCTTGGAGACGTTCCAGATTTAAACAGATGTGAATAAGAGCCTGGCCTAGAAATGCGGTTTTGGGTTTTTTTTTTCCCCCCTTTCTTTTTTTTCCTTTTTGGGAACAGGCACCTAAAGTGCACCTTGCTGTCTGTTGTGCAAAGAGCTGATTGAGGGAATCCACTTGTGAAAATTCCTGCTCAACGTTGACCTGCCCCTTTAAATCCCTCTTAAAGGTTTGGTTTTAAAACCTGAAAAAACAACAAATGAAATCAGTGGCAAAAGTGAGGCGAGCTGAAAACTCAGATTTGATTCATCTCTCAAACGAGCTGGAGACTTGTGAATTTTCCCAAAGTGCCATGGCAACATCCAGCTCTGTTTTGCAGCTTAGGAAATGTATTTTTGGAACTCCTGACTCACCCCCTTGAATATTTCTGCTGGACTAGGAGAATGTGTTTCCTTTTGCTTTCGTGAGGAGCTCTTCCCTCCTGCTTTGCATCATGAGCTGCCTGGCAGGGCTGGGATGGGCTCCTTGTGGGGATGCAGCTCCAGGGAGCTGAGAAATCAATGGGTACAAGCACCCAGGAGGAGGAAGCAGCTTTTCTGGCACCTTCCAAACGATTGGATTTAAAGAAAAGACACCCAGGTTGTTCTGAGCACAGCATCCAGAGCTCCTCTGCTCTGCATCCTCACCGAGGAAACGCAGCAGCAGCAGGAGAATGACTGCTCCAAACTGGCCTGGCTCGTAATTTTTGTCTGCCATGTCAAAATTCAAATTCCTTTTCTCCTCTGTGTGAATGCAGGCAGGAGTATCTCAGTAGTAAACACCGAGTATTTTAACTGCCTTTTATTTTCCTTCTTTGTGAAAAGTCAAGGAAAAAAAATTAAAAAAAAACATCTTTGGGAAGGCTGAATTTTGATTCAGAAGGAGACACCCAGCACAGCCCAACAGCATTTTATAGCTGCTTCCACTTTAATTTGGGAAGCAGCCTATTTAAATATGCTAATGATATGCACAGCCATTGGAACAGAATCCAGGCTATAAACTTCCCACTGAGAGCAGGAAAGCTGCGGCTGCCTCCCGACGTGTTTGCCAACTCCTTTATTTAGGAGTTTGTTAGCAAATCCTCCTGGCCAAAGGTCACAGCAAAAGGAGCTGCAGGTATCGAGTTTTGCCACGTTCCACTCGATTTGCTGCACATTAAAGATTTTAAGGATCCTCACTTCAGGTTTAAGGACATTTTCCCACTTTGCTCCAAACGCTGTCAGGGATGGGGCAGCCCGAATTTCTCCAAACAAACAAAAAAACCCCACTTAGGCTGAGCTTAAAGCTGAGCCGAGCTTTTCAGCGCCACCCAGAGCTTTTAGGCTTTGCTGTAATTCCGGATTAGAGGAGTCATTAGCACCGGTTTGCCTTCCTGCAAAAGGGGGAGGCTCCCTCACTAATAAACTCCAAAGAAACTTAAAGAAACGCCAAGGAGGTCAAAAAGATCAATATTTACACTCTGATCAATTTGCTCCAAAATTATCTTTATTTTCTCAGCACTTTCTAGATAAATCTGTCATGAGCTGCCAAAACGAGGAGCGTGCCCAATTATTTTCCAGGGGTAATTAACAGAGCTCCTTGGAAGCTGTGCTGGATCCCAAAGCATTTTTGAGATGATTTGATCTCCTTGGAAATGAGAATGAATTATGTGTAGTAAACCTTGAGTGGGATACTCAGAGTTAACTCCAAACTCAACTGGTGAAATTCCCAAATTGATTTTTTTCCATGTGGATTTCCCCGGTGGTTGGAATTTTGATTTCTGGACAAGCCAGATAAGCAAGGTGAGATTTAAAACCCACATTCCCACATCTCACTCTGAATTTCTGAAAAAGGAGGATCCTTTACTCTCAGGAGTAACCCTTGAGCTTTTCACACTCACATGCTTTCAGGAAAAATTTTGCTTTCTTGATGGTAAAGTGAAATAGCAGCAAATCTCCAGGGGGAGAGTGGCAAATGAAATCCTGCAGTGAGATTTTTGTCTTAATCCTGGAGAAAAAGTTGGGCTACACTTAGGAGAGCTTGGAGAAGACAGACAGTGATTCTTGAATTTTGTGACAGAAAATCATCAAAAATTTCCTGAAAGAACTCAAAGCAGAGCTGTGGGACTGCTGAGATATTTATAGGAAAAAAAAAAAAATCATCCAAGAGTTTGGATGTGGTTTCCATTATCCAGATTTCTTATAAAAAATAAATACACATCAAACTCGAGGCTGGGTTTTAATTTAGGCTGAGTTGCTGAGGATGCTGCCACTTCTGGGGATCCCAAATCCATCAGGAAATGCTGAAATTTGGGCAAATTTATTCCCAATTTTTCCCCAATTTTTCCCAATTTTCCCCCAATTTTTCCCCATTTTTTCCCAATTTTTCCCCAATTTTTTCTGATTTTTTCCCCATTTTTTCCTATTTTTCACTGATTTGTTCCCCAATTTTTCCCCATTTTATTCCCATTTTATTCCCAATTTTTCCCAATTTATTCCCATTTTATTCCCAATTTTTTCCCTATTTTCCCCCAATTTTCCCAATTTTCCCCATTCCCCCCCCCCTCCCATTTTTACCATATTTCTCCTAATACGTTTCCCCTTTTCCCCCAATGAGTTACCGTATTTCTCCTAATATTTCTCCAATTTTCCCCCAATTTTCCCCCAATTTTTCCCCCAATTTTTCCCCCATTTTTCTCCAAATTTTCTCCAATCTTTCCCCAATTTTTCCACAATTTTTCCCAATTTTTTCTCATTTTTTCCCAATTTTTCCCCAATTTTTTCCCAGTTTTTCTCATATTTTCCCCCATTTTTTTCTCAATTTTTACCCCATTCCCCCCCAATTTTTCCTCAATTTTTCCCCAATTTTTCCTCAATTTTCCCCCAATTTTCTCCCAATTTTTCCTTAAGTTCTCCCAATTTTCCCCCATTTTTCACCAATTTTTTTCCTAATTTTTCCCCAATTTTTCCTTAATTTCCCTAATTCCCCCCTGATGGATTTGGGGGATCTCTGATGGATTTGGGGGATCCCTGCTGGATGTGGGGGATCCCTGATGGATTTGGGAGATCCCCATGGATTTGGGGGATCCCTGCTGGATCTGGGAGATCCCTGCTGGCTCTGTGAGATCCCTCCTGGATTTGGGGATCCCTCCTGGATTTTGAGGATCCCTGCACCCCTCAGACCTTTCCTGCCCCGTCCCTCCCGCCTGACTCAGGGTTTGTCCAGCCCAGGATGCCCGGATCCCTCAGAGGAAGGAAATCCCAAAAGCTCGGAAATGAGGCACATCCCGCTGCTGTTGTGCTGGGCTCAGCTCTTCCTTAGGCTGGGCTTAGCTAGGCTGAGCCTAGAACAGAGACCAGATTAAGGGGGGATTTATTAGACCCAACTTAGGCAGCCAAGATGAACCAAAACGGTCCCAAAACGGTCCCAAAACGGTCCCAAAATGGTCCCAAAACGGTCCCAAAACGGTCCTAAAATGGTCCTAAAATGGTCCCAAAACGGTCCCAAAACGGTCCCAAAACGGTCCCAAAACGGTCCCAAAATGGTCCCAAAACGGTCCCAAAACGGTCCTAAAATGGTCCTAAAATGGTCCCAAAATTCCTGCTTTTCCTCCAAGGAAATTCCTGCTTTTCCTCCAAGGAAATTCCTGCCTTTCCTCCAAGGAAATTCCTGCTTTTCCTTCAAGGAAATTCCTGCTTTTCCTTCAAGGAAATTCCTGCTTTTCCTCCAAGGAAATTCCTGCTTTTCCTCCAAGGAAATTCCTGCCTTTCCTCCAAGGAAATTCCTGCTTTTCCTCCAAGGAAATTCCTGCTTTTCCTCCAAGGAAATTCCTGCCTTTCCTCCAAGGAAATTCCTGCTTTTCCTTCAAGGAAATTCCTGCTTTTCCTCCAAGGAAATTCCTGCCTAAACTCCAAGGAAATTCCTGCTTTTCCTCCAAGGAAATTCCTGCTTTTCCTCCAAGGAAATTCCTGCTTTTCCTTCAAGGAAATTCCTGCCCATCCTCGATTTTCCTGCCTTTTCCTCCAAGGAAATTCCTGCCTGTGATTTATCCTGGTTCCCAATTTTCTGCTGTAGGGTTCTGGGATGGTTTGGGTCGGAAGGACCCTAAGGAAAATCCCTTTCCATGTTGCTCCAACTCTTGCAGGGATGGAAACTCCACAGCACATGTGAATAAAAAACAATCTTTGATTTCTGGCCTAAATTAAAATTGTTTTATTTGAGGGGTAGAAATGACTCAAGCCTGGAATAAAATAACAGTTAGGACAGAAAAATCCCTTCCAGCTGCTTCCCTCTTTGTTTATTCCTTTTTTTAATTCAATCCTTGGGTCTCTCTCGGATTTGTGGAAATCCCCTCCACAAATTGTCCCGTTTTTTCGGCTTTCCAAGTGGCATTGTTGTTAAAAGTCTGCTGCGGGCTGGAAATATGTTCTGGTAAAAATATCCCAATTATCATATTCCAAAGGATAACAATTGCTGGGATGCTTTGGGATGAAGATCGGGATGTAAACAGGATGTGTGGGGCCTCGACCGCGCGGGGAGCTCGGCAGATCCCTGGGGCATCGAGGGACAAATCCCGGTTCCTCTGAGGGACAAATCCTGAGGGACAAACCCCGAGGGACAAACCCCGAGGGACAAACACCGAGGGACAAATCCCGAGGGACAAACCCCGGCTCCTCCGAGGGACAATCCCCGGCTCCTCCGAGGGACAAACCCCGGCTCCTCCGAGGGACAAACTCCTGCTCCTCCGAGGGACAAACCCCGGCTCCTCCGAGGGACAAACCCCGGCTCCTCCGAGGGACAAACCCCGGCTCCTCCGAGGGACAAACCCCAGCTCCTCCGAGGGACAAACCCCCGGCTCCTCCGAGGGACAAACCCTGGCTCCTCCGAGGGACTCAAACCCCCGGCTCAGGGCAGGAAAGCCCCGCTGAGTCAGAGCCGGCCCCTCGGGCCTAGAAGAGGAACTGGACGGGGTGGGTGGAGATTTCCCAGCTCTGTTTCACCTCTCGGGGTGGGTGGAGATTTCCCAGCTCCGTTTCACCTCCTGAGCTCGGGCCGGGCTCTCACTCGTGACAGGGATGGATATTCCAGGGAGATGCGGCTGAATTTCTCCCGGCGTGGCGCGGGGATGTCATTTATTCCTTTCACGAGACGTTTGTAAGGATAATTTAGTTCCTAATGACCCTGCAAAAGTACAGAATGTGCTCCAAACCCCTCGCAGAAAGCAGGGCCCTCTCTCCCAGCTGCAATTCCAGAGGTGCTCTCTGATGAGGGATGATCCAGAGCGCCCAAACCCGTCCCGTGGCCAGGCAGGGGAGGGATCCACTGAAACGTTTCCATCTTCCCCTTCCAGGTGGTTGCTTAGGAGCCGCGGTTTTAATGAGTCCCCTCAGCCTTGTGGGAACAGGCTGGAGCTCTGGAAGTTTCTACAGAGCATATGGGCAGGTTGAAAGGGAGCAGATGCTGCTGGAGCAAAGGGCAGAGCTCAGAGGTAGGAGATGAAGAAGCCTTCAAGGGCCCCCCTCGCTCCTCGGGAGTTTTTCCGCACAAAATGGAACGGAAGCGATCCCTGGCAGAGCCTTCAAGGGCTGCAGGGAGAGGAGAACTTTTCCAAAAGCGCCTGAAAATTCCTCAGGATTCCATTGCAGGCAGTGCAGGGGAGCTGGGCTGCCTGAAATGAGGTCAGGGAAGGGCAAGGAGCAGCTGTGGAGGCTGGAGGAGCAGCATGGTCTGAAATCTCAACAATTCTTTGGGCTGATATTGAGAGCAAACCATGCTGGGGCTGGAGATCCACCATGGTCTGAAATCCCAAAATTCCTGGGTGATTCCTTGCTGGGGCTGGAGATTCTGCTGGGGATCCATCATGGTCTGAAATTCCTGGGTGATTCCTGATATTGAGAGCAAACCATGCTGGGGCTGGGGATCCACCATGGTCTGAAATCCAAACAATTCCTGATATTGAGAGCAAACCATGCTGGGACTGGGGATTCTGCTGGGGATCCACCATGGTCTGAAATCCCAAAATTCCTGGGTGATTCCATGCTGGGGCTGGGGATTCTGCTGGGGATCCACCATGGTCTGAAATCCCAAAATTCCTGGGTGATTCCATGCTGGGGCTGGAGATTCTGCTGGGGATCCATCATGGTCTGAAATCCCAACGATTCCTTTGGGCTGATATTGAGAGCAAACCATGCTGGGGCTGGTGATTCTGCTGGGGATCCACCATGGTCTGAAATCCCAATTATTCCTTTAGGCTGATATTGAGAGCAAACCATGCTGGGGCTGGGGATCCACCATGGTCTGAAATCCCAAAATTCCTGGGTGATTCCTGATATTGAGAGCAAACCATGCTGGGGCTGGAGATTCTGCTGGGGATCCACCATGGTCTGTGAAATCCCAACAATTCCTGGGTGATTCCATGCTGGGGCTGGGGATTCTGCTGGGGATCCATCATGGTCTGAAATCCCAACGATTCCTTTGGGCTGATATTGAGAGCAAACCATGCTGGGGCTGGTGATTCTGCTGGGGATCCACCATGGTCTGAAATCCCAATTATTCCTTTAGGCTGATATTGAGAGCAAACCATGCTGGGGCTGGGGATCCACCATGGTCTGAAATCCCAAAATTCCTGGGTGATTCCTGATATTGAGAGCAAACCATGCTGGGGCTGGAGATTCTGCTGGGGATCCACCATGGTCTGTGAAATCCCAACAATTCCTGGGTGATTCCATGCTGGGGCTGGGGATTCTGCTGGGGATCCACCATGGTCTGAAATCCCAAAATTCCTGGGTGGTTCCTGATATTGAGAGCAAACCATGCTGGGGCTGGGGATTCTGCTGGGGATCCATCATGGTCTGAAATCCCAAAATTCCTGGGTGATTCCTGATATTGAGAGCAAACCAATCTGGGGCTGGAGATTCTGCTGGGATCCACCATGGTCTGAAATCCCAAAATTCCTGAGTGATTCCTGATATTGAGAGCAAACCATGCTGGGGCTGGGGATCCATCATTGTGTGAAATCCCAAAATTCCTGGGTGATTCCATGCTGGGGCTGGAGATTCTGCTGGGGATCCATCATGGTCTGAAATCCCAAAATTCCTGGGTGATTCCATGCTGGGGCTGGAGATTCTGCTGGGGATCCACCATGGTCTGAAATCCCAAAATTCCTGGGTGATTCCTGATATTGAGAGCAAACCATGCTGGGGCTGGGGATCCATCATTGTGTGAAATCCCAAAATTCCTGGGTGATTCCATGCTGGGGCTGGTGATTCTGCTGGGGATCCATCCTTGTGTGAAATCCCAAAATTCCTGTGGGCTGATATTGAGAGCAAACCATGCTGGGGCTGGGGATTCTGCTGGGATCCATCATTGTGTGAAATCCCAAAATTCCTGGGTGATTCCTGGTATTGAGAGCAAACCATGCTGGGGCTGGTGATTCTGCTGGGATCCATCATTGTGTGAAATCCCAAAATTCCTGATATTGAGAGCAAACCATGCTGGGGCTGGGGATTCTGCTGGGGATCCACCATGGTCTGTGAAATCCCAAAATTCCTGGGTGATTCCTGATATTGAGAGCAAACCATGCTGGGGCTGGGGATCCACCATGGTCTGTGAAATCCCAAAATTCCTGGGTGATTCCATGCTGGGGCTGGTGATTCTGCTGGGGATCCACCATGGTCTGGAATCCCAACGATTCCTTTGGGCTGATATTGAGAGCAAACCATGCTGGGGCTGGGGATCCACCATGGTCTGTGAAATCCCAACAATTCCTGGGTGATTCCATGCTGGGGCTGGGGATTCTGCTGGGGATCCATCCTTGTGTGAAATCCCAACAATTCCTGGGTGATTCCTGAGAGCAAACCATGCTGGGGCTGGGGATTCTGCTGGGGATCCACCATGGTCTGAAATCCCAAAATTCCTGGGTGATTCCTGATATTGAGAGCAAACCATGCTGGGGCTGGGGATCCACCATGGTCTGAAATCCCAAAATTCCTGGGTGATTCCATGCTGGGGCTGGAGATTCTGCTGGGGATCCACCATGGTCTGAAATCCCAAAATTCCTGGGTGATTCCATGCTGGGGCTGGTGATTCTGCTGGGGATCCACCATGGTCTGAAATCCCAACAATTCTTTGGGCTGATATTGAGAGCAAACCAATCTGGGGCTGGAGATTCTGCTGGGGATCCACCATGGTCTGAAATCCCAAAATTCCTGGGTGATTCCATGCTGGGGCTGGAGATTCTGCTGGGATCCATCATGGTCTGAAATCCCAAAATTCCTGGGTGATTCCATGCTGGGGCTGGTGATTCTGCTGGGGATCCATCATGGTCTGAAATCCCAAAATTCCTGGGTGATTCCATGCTGGGGCTGGGGATTCTGCTGGGGATCCACCATGGTCTGAAATCCCAAAATTCCTGGGTGATTCCTGATATTGAGAGCAAACCATGCTGGGGCTGGGGATCCATCATTGTGTGAAATCCCAAAATTCCTTTAGGCTGATATTGAGAGCAAACCATGCTGGGGATCCACCATGGTCTGAAATCCCAAAATTCCTGGGTGATTCCTGATATTGAGAGCAAACCATGCTGGGGCTGGGGATCCACCATGGTCTGAAATCCCAAAATTCCTGATATTGAGAGCAAACCAATCTGGGGCTGGTGATTCTGCTGGGGATCCACCATGGTCTGAAATCCCAATTATTCCTTTAGGCTGATATTGAGAGCAAACCAATCTGGGGCTGCTGATTCTGCTGGGGATCCACCATGACATCCTGAATGTTCCTTTCCACCTCCCCAAACAGCAGAAATTTGCCAATTTATTTCTTTATTATCATTCTCCCAACAAGGCAACAAAGCTAAAATAAGAAAATCCCCTCTGATTTTTGGGGTCAGGAGAGCTCTGAGACTTTGAGCTGGAAGAGTTGGAAGGAGCAACTCGGAATTCCACCTTCCACTCTTGCTGAGCTTCATGGCTGAAAATTCTGGGATGTAGCAGCAGTGAGAGATCTGGATCTGTTTGGGGATTTGGAAAATTGCCCCGTTTGGCTGCTGGGACAATGTGGGGAAGGATGAGCTCAGCCCCAGCAGCACAATGGAATTCTTTGTTGGGGGGAACAGTTCAGGTTTGTTTACGCCGCTGCTCCTCCTTCAGAGCGGTGTCTCCAACTCTCTGTGGATATTTGGGGATGCTTTGGAGATTCAGGCAGAAAATGAAATGCTTCTTTAATTGCAGAAGTGAATTTTTCAAGTGTTTGAGGCCTTCATCCCGTCCTTCTTCCACATCACCTCCCTGCCTGTTGTTTTGGGCTTTTTCTTCTCATGTCCTGATGATATTTCGAGCAAAACCTTCAAAAAAAAAAAAAAAGATTGGATCAATGGATGTGCATTTTAAATTTTTCAGTCTTTTAGCTTATCAAATATCCAGGTTTTTTCTTTCCCTTGATCTTCCTCTTTTAATCCTCTTTCTGTATTTTGTTGAGCTGGCTTTTTTCATGTAGTTTTTCAACTTAATACTCGCATCAATCCAAGTCCTTTTGAAGAGCAAAACAGCAGGAAAGGTCTCAATCCACCAACCAGGCATGGTGAAATTAATTGGGATTGGTTGAAGGTGTTTTGGGGAAGGAAATATCCCAAAATTCCTGTTTATCCTGCTGCAATAGGATAATCATCAACAGGCTCCGTGGGGATCCGGGGATCGTGTCCCTCCGGGTGGCCCCGAGAAGGTGGAATGTTCCAGGCTGGATGGGGCTCCTCAAATCCATCTTGAGAAGCTGGAATGTTCTAGAATGGATGGGGCTCAGAGCAGCCAGGAGATGCTCCTCGAATCCATCCTCACCCATCAGTGGTGATGCTTTAAGTGCCACCCTCTTTGTCACAGGAGAAATCCGTGGGGATCCGGGGATCGTGTCCCTCCTGGTGGCCCCGAGAAGCTGGAATGTTCCAGGATGGATGGGGCTCCTCAAATCCATCCTGAGAAGCTGGAATGTTCCAGAATGGATGGATGGAGCTCCTCAAATCCATCCTGAGAAGCTGGAATGTTCCAGAATGGATGGATGGGGCTCCTCAAATCCATCCTGAGAAGCTGGAATGTTCCAGAATGGATGGATGGGGCTCCTCAAATCCATCCTGAGAAGCTGGAATGTTCCAGAATGAATGGATGGGGCTCCTCAAATCCATCCTGAGAAGCTGGAATGTTCCAGAATGGATGGATGGGGTTCCTCAAATCCATCCTGAGAAGCTGGAATGTTCCAGAATGGATGGATGGGGCTCCTCAAATCCATCCTGAGAAGCTGGAATGTTCCAGAATGGATGGATGGGGCTCCTTTTAATGAGAACTAAAGAGCCTTTTTCCAATTACCAGGGAATAACTGGATGAAGTTCCTGGGTTTTATCAACCTGTTTGGATTTGATTAGAGAGAAAGAAATGGATTTATATGTCAGGGTTACTTCATTAGGGATCCTCGGTGATGCTTCGCAGAGACGCTTGGCACTTTTGGGGTGAAATCTCAGGAAAATTGGGATGTGAGTGATGCAGAACTTGGGGATGCTGGGTGGGAATCCCTCACTTTGAGGAGCTGTCCTGTCCCTGGAAATGTCCCCACTTGGTGGAAAAGGTGCTGCCCATCAGAAGCCCATCCCATCATCAGGATCACCCCAGAGTTAATTGCCTGTTACATAACACTATTTATTTATTTATTTATTTATTTATTTATTTATTTATTTATTTAAATCTGCCTAATTAACCTAATGGAATGGTTGATCAGATCTGTCAGGTAAATGATCCCCAGTTTTTGTTTTTTTTTTTTGTGGAGCTTAATTAAATATTTACCTCCGTGTGTCTCGCGTTATTAACGTGTTCATCCGTTATGGAGAGAATAAAAATCCTAATCGAGGGAAAGAATTAAAGAATTCAAACTCCTTGAATGTGTCAGGTTCTGGCTCAGCACCTGCTCAAAACCTTCTCCAGTTGAAATTCCCAACTGGATGGCAAAGATTAAAATGTTCCAGGCCAGGTGGGACAGGTTTATCTTTAAAATCCTTTCCATGCCATGAAAATTGGAGGAGGAATTCTTGGTGCAAAGCTTTGTCCAGCCCCTGAAGGATGGATGGGAGCTGTTCCATCCCTGAATTGTGCAGCTCAGAGCTCAGCATTCCTGAGGATCCGGCTCCGTGAATTTCAATGAGTTCATTTCAGCCAGGCCTGGTGGGGGGGTCAGGAGCCACTTCCCGGCCTCGGCTCCTCACTCCTGCTTCTTAATTAAAGGCACCCAGAGATTAATTTGAAACTGACAAAAGGCAGGAATGATTTCCACCAAGCCTAAAGAACTTTTTTGTCCCCAGATGTAGAAGACAGAACTAGCTCAGGGTCCTGGGGGAATGCAGGACATCCGAGTCCGTCGCGGGTAAGTAAATCGAATTTTTATCCCCCATTGATGGAAATGTGCGATCCTAGGGCTGGCCTGGCAGCTCTCATCCTCATTAAAATGGTTCCTTTGAATGTTTCCATTTCAAACCCCTCCTCTGCTCCGGGAGAGGCTGCAATCAGAGTTTCCAGAAGGTTCTTTTCCGACCCAAAGCGTTCCTGTGCGTATTCCTGACCCCAAAGCACAGCCGGTTCAGAGGCTGCTTCACTCTCTAATGTTGAACTTTTTATTTTGGGGGGGATTTGAGGTTCCATTCCCTGCCCTTCCCACCTCATCCCTGCAGCGTGGAGCTCAAACCCTTCCACAATTCAGGCAACTTTGCAGCATCCACCTCTGCTCCAGGCTGGAATTGTTCTCCCTGCTCCAGGAGCACAATTCCCCCTTGGGCTCTCTCTGGAGCCTCTCTCCTGCTCTCCATTCGCTGCCATTTGGGAGCCAGCTGGGCTCAGTCACTTCAATTGCTCCTCTGGACGGTTATCCACATTTTTTTGACACCTCAGGATGGGGATGCTTTGGTGGGAAGAGAGGCTTTTCCAACAGCACAGCTGGATCCTCCCCAGCCCTGCCTCAGCATCCCAGTTCTGCCCTCCCTCCTCCAGGCTCACCCTGCTCTTTATTCCCTCCAAACACACGGAGCAAAAAGCTCTTTCCTCGTGCCTTTATTTAAATTTGTTTTTAATTGTTTCCCAATTAACTTCACTCTGACTGGAATAGAGACGAAGAGCAGGATCTTCATCCCCTCTCACCCCTCAATTCCCCTTCCCTGGGGGCAGCCCAAGGGGATCCCTCAATTCCCCAGCTCTGCCTGCAAGGAAGGAATCCCAGCACCTTTTCTTCTTGCGTCCTGCTTTGCATCCCTGACGTCATTCCGGCTTCCATCTGTCAGTTTGATTTTCCTGCCCTTTTTTTTCCCCTTGACACTTGTATTGCTTCCGAAGGAAAAATGTTTTGAAAAGGAAATTGGGAATTGGCACACACCGATTATTTCTGCCTCCAAAGCCTTGAATGAAGTGGGGGAAGATAGAAAGAAAAGGAGCACGAGCCTGAGAAGGATTCGGCAATTTGAATCGAGGCCGGGCATTAAGTCGAGGAATTATTCCGCAAACAGCCTGACCTCGCTTTTTCCTGCTGGAATGGAATTCCCCCAGCGGGAGATCTGATTCCTCCAGAGGCTTTCTTTAAGCAGGAGGACTCTTCCCAGAGAGTTTTGTGTTTATTTACCCCTCTCAGGATTTCAGGAACATCATAGTCAGGATTTTTATTTATTTATTTTTTTTGGAAATGGCATTAAAAACTCTTTGGAATGTTTCATTCCAACCAATCAGCAGGGAAAAAAAACCCCAAGGGAACAATATTTCTTAGAGCAGCCTCCAAAGTGAATAGGGAATTCTGAATTTTTGGTGTGGATGAGGTGTAAAATTGTGGTTTTTTCCCCATTTTTTCCCAGAATTATGGAGATGGGACTCACTATGACCACGTGGCGAGCAGAGACCTCGGCTCACATGACAATCTCTCTCCTCCCTTTGTCAGAAATGGCACTAAAAACTCTTTGGAATGTTTCATTCCAACCAATCAGCAGGGAAAAAAAACCACAAGGGAATGATATTTCTTAGAGCAGCCTCCAAAGTGAATAGGGAATTCTGGATTTTTGGTGTGGATGAGGTGTAAAATTGTGGTTTTTTCCCCGTTTTTTCCCAGAATTATGGAGATGGGACTCACTATGACCACGTGGCGAGCAGAGACCTCGGCTCACATGACAATCTCTCTCCTCCCTTTGTCAATTCCAGAATACAAAGTAAGAACATGGAATTGAATTTCTGATTGGGGTGGGGGAACTGGGATTTATGGACTAGCAATAAAAATCTGGGGGCTCTCCAAGCCCTCAGCCTCAATTTTTGGGTTTGGCATGAGGGTGGGAGCAGGGATTTGTTTCAGTTTATGTTTTTTATCTCTAAGTGTGGATTGGGGATGCAAAATCAGTTTGGCTTGGGGCCTGGAGGGGAGATCCTGGGGCTCTGTGGGAAGGGCAGGGGCAGTGACAATGACAGTGGCAGTGGCAGTGGAAGGGGCAGTGGGAATGGCAATGGCAGTGACAATGGGAATGGCAATGGCAGTGACAATGGCAGTGGCAATGGCAATGGGAATGGCAGTAACAGTGACAATGGCAATAGCAATGGCAATGACAGAGGCAATGGCAGTGGCAGTGACAATGGCAGTGAGTATGGCAGTGGCAGTGGGAATGGCAGTGACAATGGCAGTGAGTATGGCAGTGACAATGGCAATGGGAATGGCAATGGCAGTGGAAGTGGCAATGGCAGTGGAAGTGGCAATGGCAGTGGAAGTGGCAATGGGAATGGCAGTGACAATGGCAGTGGAAGTGGCAATGGGAATGGCAGTGACAATGGCAGTGGCAATGGCAGTGACAATGGCAGTGGCAATGGCAGTGACAATGGCAGTGGCAATGGCAATGGGAATGGGAATGGCAGTGGCAGTGGCAATGGCAGTGACAGTGGCAGTGGCAATGGCAGTGGCAATGGGAATGGGAATGGCAGTGGCAGTGGGAATGGCAGTGACAGTGGCAGGGGCAATGGCAGTGGCAATGGCAATGGGAATGGCAGTGACAATGGCAATGGCAGTGACAGTGGCAGTGAGTATGGCAGTGACAGTGGGAATGGCAGTGACAGTGGCAATGGCAATGGGAATGGCAGTAACAGTGACAATGGCAGTGACAATGGCAATAGCAATGGCAATGACAGAGGCAATGGCAGTGGCAGTGACAGTGACAAATGGCAATGGGAATGGGAGCGGCAGTGGCAATGGCAGTGACAATGGCAGTGACAATGGCAGTGGGTATGGCAATGGCAATAGCAATGGCAGTGGCAGTGGGAATGGCAATGGGAATGGCAGTGCCAATGGCAATGGCAGTGACAATGGGCATGGGAATGGCAGTGACAATGGCAGTGACAATGGCAGTGACAATGGCAATGGGTATGGCAGTGACAATGGCAATGACAATGGCAGTGACAGTGACAAATGGGAATGGGAGCGGCAGTGGCAATGGCAATGGCAGTGACAATGGGCATGGGAATGGCAGTGACAATGACAATTGTGGCAGTGACAATGGCAATGGGGATGGCAATGGGAGTTGCAGTGACAATGGCAATGACAGTGAGAATAGCAATGGCAATGGTAATGGCAATGGCGGTGACAATGGCAATGACAGTGGGAGTGGCAATGGCAGTGACAATGGCAATGGCAATGGCAATCGCAGTGACAATGGCATTGGCAGTGGCCATTCGAATGGGAATGGCAATGGGAATTGTAATGGCAGTGACAATGGCAGTGGGAGTGGGAATGGCAGCGACAATGACAATGCAGAGGCAATGGCAATGGGAGTGGCAATGACAATGGCAGTGCCAATGGCAATAGCAATGACAATGACGGAGGCAGTGGCAATGGCAATGGCAGTGGCAGTGGCAATGGCAATGGCAGTGACAATGGCCATGGCAATGGTAGTAGCAATGGCAATGGCAGTGGGATTTGGAATGGCATTGGCAATGGCAATGGCAATAGCAGTGACAATGGCAGTGACAATGGCAATGGCAATGGCAATGTCAATAGCAGTGACAATGGCAGTGGCAGTGACAATGGCAATGGCAGTGACAATGGCAATGGCAATGGCAATTGGAAAGGCAGTGGCAATGGCAATGGCAGTGGGAGTGGCAATGGCAGTGGGATTTGGAATGGCATAGGGAATGGCAGTGGCAGTAACAATGGAGGTGACAATGGCAATGGCAGTGCCAATGGCAATGGCAATTGGAAAGGCAATGGCAGTGGCAATGGGAGTGCCAATGGCAATAGCAGTGACAATGGCAGTGGCAATAGTAGTGACAATGGCAGTGCCAATGGCAGTGGCAGTGCCAATGGCAATGGCAATTGGAAAGGCAATGGCAGTGACAATGGAGGTGACAGTGGCAATGGCAGTGGCAATGGCAATGGCAATGGCAATAGCAGTGACAATGGCAGTGGCAATAGCAGTGGCAGTGGCAGTGGCAGTGACAATGTCAATGGCAGTGACAGTGACAGTGGCAGTGACAATGTCAATGGATTCAGGGTGACAGAGTTACTGCGTCTGCCCAAGACAGCGCTGACGCAGACAAGGCCACCCCTCCTGCTGTCCCCACCCTGTGACCGGTGCCACTCCCGTCCCCGTGTCCCCATGTCCCCGTGTCCCCTCAGGGAAGGCTTTTATCCCCCTGCATCCCTCCCCACAACGCCAACCCCGGCTGGAGCCTTTTCCTGCCGGCCTGCGGTGATCCCTTCACTGCATGCCGCTGATGTTTCCGGAACATTCTTCCCAATTCCTCTCCTCGCTGGATTTCAAACCTTTTAAATTTCCCCCGCTGCTCCTTGGCTTTCAATTGCTGAACCTTAAACATTTGGGATGAAAATTTTCCATGCTGTGCATCTGATTCAGCCCAGATTTTTTTAACCTTCTGCAGGAAAATGATTTCAACATTTCCTCAAATGGGATTACATTTCAACCTGGCACATTTGGGATTTTGGGGATTTTGGGGATTTTCTCCCTCGGTGGGAACATTAATTCCTTTTCACAGCATCTCTGTTATGGCAGCTGTGAAAAGGGACGCAGGGAAAAGGGACAAAACTGTCCAGGAATTTTAAGGATGGGGCTTGGAGATGGAGATTTGGGATGGGATCCTTAAAATCAGGGCACCTTCCACTCTCCCAGATTTTGAACCCAAAACCAAACCCTCCCCACGTGAATTCCTGTCCATCAGAGCCTCGAAATGAGCTTGAAAACATCACCAAAATGTAAAAATTCCCATTCCCAGTCAGGAGTTAATGAATTTGTAAACTCTGCCAGTCAGGATTTCGAGCTCAGCCTTCAACTGAGCAGGCCCAGAGAAAAGAAATGACAAGGACATCTCCATTTCTTTGGAGATGTATAAATAGAAACTGTCGACTCTGGCTGTTCCTGTGAGGCACACAGGAGCCTTGAAATGTGAGTTTGTCCTACAGACAAAGTTTACATTCCTTGCTGCTTTGGATTTCAACAGCTCCCAGCATTTTAAAGGAGTTTTTTTGTGTGACAATTTGGAGTCTTCATCTCTGCAGGCAGGGGAGAATCTCCTGTTCCTAATTCCAGAGTCCTGTTCATAATTCTGGGCTCCTGTCCCTAATTCCAGAGTCCTGTTCTTAAATCTGGGCTCCTGTTCTTAAATCTGGGCTCCTGGTCTTAATCCCAGAGTCCTGTTCTTAAATCTGAGCTCCTGTTCATAATCCCAGAGTCCTGTTCTTAATCCCAGGCTCCTGTTCTTAATCCCAGACTCCTCTCCATGATTCTGGGCTCCTGTTCTTAATTCCAGAGTCCTGCCCTTGATTCTGGGCTCCTGTTCTTAATCCCAGGCTCCTGTTCTTAATTCTGGGCTCCTGTTCTTAATCCTGGGCTCCTGTTCCTAAATCTGAGCTCCTGTTCTTAATCCCAGAGTCCTGTTCTTAAATCTGAGCTCCTGTTCTTAATCCCAGGCTCCTGTTCTTAATCCCAGGCTTCCCAGGCTCCTGTTCTTAATTCTGGGCTCCTGGTCTTGATTCTGGGCTCCTGTTCTTAATTCTGGGCTCTTGTTCTTAATTCTGGGCTCCTGTTCTTAATCCCAGGCTCCTGTCCATAATTCTGAACTCCTGTCCCTAATCCCAGAGTCCTGTCCATAATTCTGGGCTCCTGTTCATAATCCTAGAGTCCTGTTCTTAATTCTGGGCTCCTGTCCATGATTCTAGGCTCCTGTTCTTAAATCTGAGCTCCTGTTCTTAATCCTAGAGTCATGTTCTTAAATCTGAGCTCCTGTTCTTAATTCTGGGCTCCTGTTCTTAAATCTGAGCTCCTGTTCTTAATCCTAGAGTCCTGTTCTTAATTCTGGGCTCCTGGTCTTGATTCTGGGCTCCTGTTCTTAATCCCAGGCTCCTGTTCTTAGTTCTGGGCTCCTGTTCTTAATCCCAGAGTCCTGTTCTTAAATCTGGGCTCCTGGTCTTAATCCAGGCTCCTATTCTTAAATCTGAACTCCTGTTCTTAATCCTGGGCTCCTGTTCTTAATCCCAGGCTCCTGTCCATGATTCTGGGCTCCTGTTCTTGATTCTAGGCTCCTGTTCTTAAATCTGAGCTCCTGTTTTTAATCCCAGAGTCCTGTTCTTAAGTCTGAGCTCCTGTTCTTAATTCTGGGCTCCTGTTCTTAATCCCAGGCTCCTGTTCTTAATCCCAGGCTCCTGTTCTTAATTCTGGGCTCTTGTTCTTAATTCTGGGCTCTTGTTCTTAATTCTGGGCTCCTGTTCTTAATCCCAGGCTCCTGTCCATAATTCTGAACTCCTGTCCCTAATCCCAGAGTCCTGTCCATAATTCTGGGCTCCTGTCCCTAATCCCAGGCTCCTGTTCTTAATTCTGGGCTCCTGTTCATAATCCTAGAGTCCTGTTCTTGATTCTGGGCTCCTGGTCTTGATTCTAGGCTCCTGTTCTTAAATCTGAGCTCCTGTTCTTAAT
Organism: Fringilla coelebs; assembly: GCF_963513975.1. Classification (NCBI taxonomy): domain Eukaryota; kingdom Metazoa; phylum Chordata; class Aves; order Passeriformes; family Fringillidae; genus Fringilla; species Fringilla coelebs. The sequence goes on from NC_140031.1 coordinate 784,185, forward strand.
CCTAGAGTCATGTTCTTAAATCTGAGCTCCTGTTCTTAATTCTGGGCTCCTGTTCTTAATTCTGGGCTCCTGTTCTTAATCCCAGGCTCCTGTTCTTAATTCTGGGCTCCTGGTCTTGATTCTAGGCTCCTGTTGTTAAATCTGAACTCCTGTCCCTAATCCCAGAGTACTGCCCATAATTCTGGGCTCCTGTTCATAATCCCAGAGTCCTGTCCATAATTCTGGGCTCCTGTTCTTAATCCCAGAGTCCTGTCCATAATTCTGGGCTCCTGTTCTTAATCCCAGAGTCCTGTCCATAATTCTGAGCTCCTGTTCTTAATCCCAGGCTCCTGTTCTTAATCCCAGAGTCCTGTCCATAATTCTGGGCTCCTGTTCTTAATCCCAGACTCCAGTCCATGATTCTGGTCTCCTATTCTTAATCCAAGGCTCCTGTTCTTATTTCTGGGCTCCTGTTCTTAATCCCAGGCTCCTGTTTTTAATCCCAGGCTCCTGTTCTTAGTCCCAGGCTCCTGTCCATGATTCTGGGCTCCTGTTCTTAATCCCAGGCTCCTGTTCTTAAATCTGAGCTCGTGTTTTTAATCCCAGTCTCCTGTTCTTAAATCTGAACTCCTGTCCCTAATCCCAGGCTCCTGTTCTTAATCCTAGAGTCCTGTTCTTAATTCTGGGCTCCTGTTCTTGATTCTAGGCTCCTGTTCTTAATTCCTAAACTCCTGTTCTTAATTCTGGATTTCTGTCCATGATTCTGAGCTCCTGGTCACAATCCCAAACTCCTGTCCATAATTCTGGGCTCCTGTTCTTAATCCCAGAGTCCTGTCCATAATTCTGGGCTCCTGTTCTTAAATCTGAGCTCCTGTTCTTAATCCCAGGCTCCTGTTCTTAATCCCAGGCTCCTGATCTTAATCCCAGAGTCCTGTTCTTAATCCCAAACTCCTGTTCTTAATTCCAGAGTCCTGTCCATGATTCTGGGCTTCAGTTCTTAATCCCAGACTCCTGTTCTTAATTCTGGGTTTCTGTTCTTAATCCTAGAGTCCTGTTCTTAAATCTGGGCTCCTGGTCTTAATTCTGGGCTCCTGATCTTAATCCCAGGCTCCTGTTCTTAATCCCAGGCTCCTGTTCTTAATTCTGGGCTCCTGTTCATAATCCCAAACTCCTGCCCAAACCCCAAACTCCTGCCCAAATCCCAAACTCCTGCCCATAATCCCAAACTCCTGCCCATAACCCCAAACTCCTGCCCATAATTCCAAACTCCTGCCCATAACCCCAAACTCCTGCCCATAACCCCAAACTCCTGCCCATAACCCCAAACTCTTGCCCATAATCCCAAACTCCTGCCCATAACCCCAAACTCCTGCCCATAATTCCAAACTCCTGCCCATAACCCCAAACTCCTGCCCAAATCCCAAACTCCTGCCCAAACCCCAAACTCCTGCCCAAATCCCAAACTCCTGCCCATAACCCCAAACTCCTGCCCAAATCCCAAACTCCTGCCCAAATCCCAAACTCCTGCCCAAATCCCAGGCTCCAATTTCCAGTAAATTCCAGAGATTAAAACCTCCTGCCCCATCCACGGATTCTCAGCTCTCAACTTTCCAAGAACCTTTAATTGCTGTTCCCTCAGGGTCCAGAGGGAATTTTGAGCTCTCATTCTGTTTGGGTGGTTTAGAGAAACCTGGAAGTGACTTGCTGAAAAAGGGGAAAAAAAAAAAGGGATTTTGAAGAAGGAAAAACTCGATTTGTAGATTTGGAACGAGACAAATTTGAAAGAACGCCGTTCCACCATTTCAAATAAACACAAAGAAATGCAAATGGAATTGAAACAGCTCCCAAAAAAAAGGGTTTGAAGAGTGAATTGCTGCTTTATTTTTTTTTTATTTTGGGGGTGTTTTTCTAGCTGAAGTCGTCTGGTTGAAGCGGCTGCATCACCCCAAGGTCCCGCCGCTCTTTCGGGGGGACGCGAGCGACAGCGGGCGGGGGTTGAGATTTGCATTCCAGCTGGAAAATGGACATGTGGGAAAATCTGGGAAACAAAACAAATTTGTTGAATTAGTGGGTCATTTCCATAGGCACTCACGCTCCGTTAAGCAGGGAAAAACAAAGGGTTTGTTATGCTCTTAGTTAAAACCCAGAGTGTCCAACAAAGCCCGGTTTAATTAATAAGCATTCGCAGCCCGGCCCTGAAGTCTGAACTTCCCAGCGTGGAGAGATTGGGAATTAAAGGAGGAGTTTGATAAATAAAATCAACTTTTTGGGGGAGATTTGGCTGGAAAAAGAAGCTGGGGAATGAAAAGGGAGGGGGGGTTGAGTTTCAAACTGCCTGCAGGTTTTTTTTTCCCCTCCATCCCAAGAGAAAAGTTGAGTTTTCCTTTCCTTAGGAAAAAGGCGGCGAATCCTGAGGGATTTTGAAGGATGGAGGAGCTGGGCAGGATGAGGGCTCAGGAATTCTCCCCCAGCCTCGTGCCAAAGGATCCCTGAGCCATATGGTTGGAATTAAGGGCGAGCAGCAGTTCTCACACCAGCCAGGGTTGGGGCTGAGCTTTGATCCTCGGCACCACGTGAAATAAAAAAAAAGCTCCGGAGCACGGAGTTAACGGGAACCAGCGGGGGTTTTAATTAGATTATATTCTTTTCTAACTGAAAGCAGAATATTCCCATTTATCCTACAAACTTTTCCTGTGCAGCTGCAAGCTGAATATTCCCCAAAAAACAAAAAAAAAAAAGATTTTCTGGGAGGAAAAAAAAAGAAACGAGACAAAACGTTTCCCTCCGTATCGGTCTGGGAAAAACGGGGTTGGATTAAAAATGAAAAGTGAGGAATGGGGAATAAAATGTTGGGCAAGGAAAGCAAAAAGTGGCAGCAGAATGAGGAAAAGGCCAGGACAGGGAATTTTGGGATCTCTCCGAGCTGGAATTTATTGACAGATGATGTAGACGGTGCTTAAAAAAAATAAATGAATTTTTTCGCCTCAGTGTTCACAAAAGAGGACGAGGAACAGATGCCAGAATGGGTTGGAAATTTCCCAAGAGAGAGGCAAGAAATATTGAAAGAAATAGGGATTATTCCAAACCGGGGTGACAACATCAAGCAGCAGAGAGGAAACATCCCAAAATGGTGAAATAAAGAAAGAAATCAAGAAAGAAATCAAGAAAGAAATCAAGAAATAAAGAAATAAAGAAATAAAGAAAGAAAAATGTCCCAGCAAAGCAGCTCAGGGAGGATTTCACCAAATAAAAAATAAGGAATCAAATTCCCCTGGGATGCTTCAAGTCAGGCTGGGATCTCCATCCTGGGGATTTTTTTTTCCTCCCATCCCAGCCTTGGATTTGATCCTTGGATTTGATCCTTGGATTTGATCCTTGGATTTGATCCCGGATCCTCTCCCGAGCCGCCTTTGATACGCGGGACGGGCTCGGATCCTCTGTCATCGCCCCGCGGCCCCCATGTGGCGCACACCTGGAGAGGCACCCGGCCTTTGAAACGCCGCTCCTCCCTCCCTCCTTCCCTCCTTCCTTCCACATTTTTCCTCCTTGGTGTCATGGGAGACAAAACCGAGGCAAGAATAAAAAAATCAAATCCAGAAGCAGGAGGGAGATGGTCACAAATAAAAAATTTTCTGTTGTTAAAATTCACCAAAAATTCAGGATGGAAAAGGATTTTAAAAATCATCAGAAATGCCACAAGGTTTTTTTTTGGGAAGTGATTTGAGGTGGAATTGTTGAGATTGGAAAAATTGGAGTGTGAAAATGTCGGGGTTGGGGTGAGCGGGGAAAGAATTGCAGGGAGGAAAGAGAGGGGAAAAGGTGACAGGATTGGGGATGTGACAGGATTGGGGATGTGACAGGATTGGGGATGTGACAGGATTGGGGATGTGACAGGATTGGGGCTGGATGTGACAGGATTGGGGATGTGACAGGATTGGGGATGTGACAGGATTGGGGATGTGACAGGATTGGGGATGTGACAGGATTGGGGCTGGATGTGACAGGATTGGGGATGTGACAGGATTGGGGCTGGATGTGACAGGATTGGGGCTGTGACAGGATTGGGGATGTGACAGGATTGGGGCTGTGACAGGATTGGGGCTGGATGTGACAGGATTGGGGATGTGACAGGATTGGGGATGTGACAGGATTGGGGATGTGACAGGATTGGGGATGTGACAGGATTGGGGATGTGACAGGATTGGGGCTGTGACAGGATTGGGGCTGGATGTGACAGGATTGGGGCTGGATGTGACAGGATTGGGGCTGGATGTGACAGGATTGGGGCTGGATGTGACAGGATTGGGGATGTGACAGGATTGGGGATGTGACAGGATTGGGGATGTGACAGGATTGGGGATGTGACAGGATTGGGGCTGGATGTGACAGGATTGGGGCTGGATGTGACAGGATTGGGGATGTGACAGGATTGGGGCTGTGACAGGATTGGGGATGTGACAGGATTGGGGATGTGACAGGATTGGGGCTGTGACAGGATTGGGGCTGGATGTGACAGGATTGGGGATGTGACAGGATTGGGGCTGGATGTGACAGGATTGGGGATGTGACAGGATTGGGGCTGGATGTGACAGGATTGGGGATGTGACAGGATTGGGGATGTGACAGGATTGGGGATGTGACAGGATTGGGGATGTGACAGGATTGGGGCTGGATGTGACAGGATTGGGGATGTGACAGGATTGGGGATGTGACAGGATTGGGGCTGGATGTGACAGGATTGGGGATGTGACAGGATTGGGGCTGGATGTGACAGGATTGGGGATGTGACAGGATTGGGGATGTGACAGGATTGGGGATGTGACAGGATTGGGGCTGGATGTGACAGGATTGGGGATGTGACAGGATTGGGGATGTGACAGGATTGGGGATGTGACAGGATTGGGGATGTGACAGGATTGGGGATGTGACAGGATTGGGGCTGGATGTGACAGGATTGGGGATGTGACAGGATTGGGGATGTGACAGGATTGGGGATGTGACAGGATTGGGGCTGTGACAGGATTGGGGATGTGACAGGATTGGGGATGTGACAGGATTGGGGCTGGATGTGACAGGATTGGGGCTGGATGTGACAGGATTGGGGCTGGATGTGACAGGATTGGGGATGTGACAGGATTGGGGCTGGATGTGACAGGATTGGGGATGTGACAGGATTGGGGATGTGACAGGATTGGGGCTGTGACAGGATTGGGGCTGGATGTGACAGGATTGGGGATGTGACAGGATTGGGGATGTGACAGGATTGGGGCTGGATGTGACAGGATTGGGGCTGGATGTGACAGGATTGGGGCTGTGACAGGATTGGGGATGTGACAGGATTGGGGATGTGACAGGATTGGGGATGTGACAGGATTGGGGCTGTGACAGGATTGGGGATGTGACAGGATTGGGGATGTGACAGGATTGGGGCTGTGACAGGATTGGGGCTGTGACAGGATTGGGGATGTGACAGGATTGGGGCTGGATGTGACAGGATTGGGGATGTGACAGGATTGGGGATGTGACAGGATTGGGGCTGGATGTGACAGGATTGGGGCTGGATGTGACAGGATTGGGGATGTGACAGGATTGGGGATGTGACAGGATTGGGGATGTGACAGGATTGGGGATGTGACAGGATTGGGGCTGTGACAGGATTGGGGATGTGACAGGATTGGGGATGTGACAGGATTGGGGATGTGACAGGATTGGGGCTGTGACAGGATTGGGGATGTGACAGGATTGGGGATGTGACAGGATTGGGGATGTGACAGGATTGGGGCTGTGACAGGATTGGGGATGTGACAGGATTGGGGATGTGACAGGATTGGGGCTGGATGTGACAGGATTGGGGCTGGATGTGACAGGATTGGGGCTGTGACAGGATTGGGGATGTGACAGGATTGGGGATGTGACAGGATTGGGGCTGGATGTGACAGGATTGGGGATGTGACAGGATTGGGGCTGGATGTGACAGGATTGGGGATGTGACAGGATTGGGGATGTGACAGGATTTGGGCTGTGACAGGATTGGGGCTGGATGTGACAGGATTGGGGATGTGACAGGATTGGGGATGTGACAGGATTGGGGCTGGATGTGACAGGATTGGGGATGTGACAGGATTGGGGATGTGACAGGATTGGGGCTGGATGTGACAGGATTGGGGCTGGATGTGACAGGATTGGGGATGTGACAGGATTGGGGATGTGACAGGATTGGGGATGTGACAGGATTGGGGATGTGACAGGATTGGGGCTGGATGTGACAGGATTGGGGATGTGACAGGATTGGGGCTGGATGTGACAGGATTGGGGATGTGACAGGATTGGGGCTGGATGTGACAGGATTGGGGATGTGACAGGATTGGGGCTGGATGTGACAGGATTGGGGATGTGACAGGATTGGGGCTGTGACAGGATTGGGGATGTGACAGGATTGGGGCTGTGACAGGATTGGGGATGTGACAGGATTGGGGATGTGACAGGATTGGGGATGTGACAGGATTGGGGCTGGATGTGACAGGATTGGGGATGTGACAGGATTGGGGCTGTGACAGGATTGGGGATGTGACAGGATTGGGGCTGGATGTGACAGGATTGGGGATGTGACAGGATTGGGGCTGTGACAGGATTGGGGCTGGATGTGACAGGATTGGGGCTGGATGTGACAGGATTGGGGATGTGACAGGATTGGGGATGTGACAGGATTGGGGCTGGATGTGACAGGATTGGGGATGTGACAGGATTGGGGATGTGACAGGATTGGGGATGTGACAGGATTGGGGCTGGATGTGACAGGATTGGGGCTGGATGTGACAGGATTGGGGATGTGACAGGATTGGGGATGTGACAGGATTGGGGCTGGATGTGACAGGATTGGGGATGTGACAGGATTGGGGCTGTGACAGGATTGGGGATGTGACAGGATTGGGGCTGTGACAGGATTGGGGCTGGATGTGACAGGATTGGGGCTGTGACAGGATTGGGGATGTGACAGGATTGGGGCTGGATGTGACAGGATTGGGGCTGTGACAGGATTGGGGATGTGACAGGATTGGGGATGTGACAGGATTGGGGATGTGACAGGATTGGGGATGTGACAGGATTGGGGCTGGATGTGACAGGATTGGGGATGTGACAGGATTGGGGCTGTGACAGGATTGGGGCTGGATGTGACAGGATTGGGGCTGTGACAGGATTGGGGATGTGACAGGATTGGGGCTGGATGTGACAGGATTGGGGATGTGACAGGATTGGGGATGTGACAGGATTGGGGCTGGATGTGACAGGATTGGGGCTGGATGTGACAGGATTGGGGATGTGACAGGATTGGGGATGTGACAGGATTGGGGCTGGATGTGACAGGATTGGGGATGTGACAGGATTGGGGCTGGATGTGACAGGATTGGGGCTGTGACAGGATTGGGGCTGGATGTGACAGGATTGGGGCTGTGACAGGATTGGGGATGTGACAGGATTGGGGATGTGACAGGATTGGGGCTGTGACAGGATTGGGGATGTGACAGGATTGGGGATGTGACAGGATTGGGGATGTGACAGGATTGGGGCTGGATGTGACAGGATTGGGGATGTGACAGGATTGGGGCTGTGACAGGATTGGGGCTGGATGTGACAGGATTGGGGCTGGATGTGACAGGATTGGGGATGTGACAGGATTGGGGCTGGATGTGACAGGATTGGGGCTGTGACAGGATTGGGGATGTGACAGGATTGGGGATGTGACAGGATTGGGGCTGGATGTGACAGGATTGGGGCTGTGACAGGATTGGGGATGTGACAGGATTGGGGCTGTGACAGGATTGGGGATGTGACAGGATTGGGGATGTGACAGGATTGGGGATGTGACAGGATTGGGGCTGTGACAGGATTGGGGATGTGACAGGATTGGGGCTGGATGTGACAGGATTGGGGCTGGATGTGACAGGATTGGGGCTGTGACAGGATTGGGGATGTGACAGGATTGGGGATGTGACAGGATTGGGGCTGGATGTGACAGGATTGGGGATGTGACAGGATTGGGGATGTGACAGGATTGGGGCTGTGACAGGATTGGGGCTGGATGTGACAGGATTGGGGATGTGACAGGATTGGGGATGTGACAGGATTGGGGATGTGACAGGATTGGGGCTGTGACAGGATTGGGGATGTGACAGGATTGGGGCTGTGACAGGATTGGGGATGTGACAGGATTGGGGATGTGACAGGATTGGGGATGTGACAGGATTGGGGCTGGATGTGACAGGATTGGGGATGTGACAGGATTGGGGATGTGACAGGATTGGGGATGTGACAGGATTGGGGCTGGATGTGACAGGATTGGGGATGTGACAGGATTGGGGATGTGACAGGATTGGGGATGTGACAGGATTGGGGATGTGACAGGATTGGGGCTGGATGTGACAGGATTGGGGATGTGACAGGATTGGGGCTGTGACAGGATTGGGGATGTGACAGGATTGGGGATGTGACAGGATTGGGGCTGGATGTGACAGGATTGGGGATGTGACAGGATTGGGGATGTGACAGGATTGGGGCTGGATGTGACAGGATTGGGGCTGGATGTGACAGGATTGGGGCTGTGACAGGATTGGGGCTGGATGTGACAGGATTGGGGCTGGATGTGACAGGATTGGGGCTGGATGTGACAGGATTGGGGATGTGACAGGATTGGGGCTGGATGTGACAGGATTGGGGATGTGACAGGATTGGGGATGTGACAGGATTGGGGATGTGACAGGATTGGGGCTGGATGTGACAGGATTGGGGATGTGACAGGATTGGGGCTGGATGTGACAGGATTGGGGATGTGACAGGATTGGGGCTGTGACAGGATTGGGGATGTGACAGGATTGGGGCTGTGACAGGATTGGGGATGTGACAGGATTGGGGATGTGACAGGATTGGGGCTGTGACAGGATTGGGGATGTGACAGGATTGGGGATGTGACAGGATTGGGGCTGTGACAGGATTGGGGCTGGATGTGACAGGATTGGGGCTGGATGTGACAGGATTGGGGCTGGATGTGACAGGATTGGGGATGTGACAGGATTGGGGATGTGACAGGATTGGGGCTGTGACAGGATTGGGGATGTGACAGGATTGGGGATGTGACAGGATTGGGGATGTGACAGGATTGGGGCTGTGACAGGATTGGGGATGTGACAGGATTGGGGATGTGACAGGATTGGGGATGTGACAGGATTGGGGCTGTGACAGGATTGGGGATGTGACAGGATTGGGGATGTGACAGGATTGGGGATGTGACAGGATTGGGGATGTGACAGGATTGGGGCTGGATGTGACAGGATTGGGGATGTGACAGGATTGGGGCTGTGACAGGATTGGGGCTGTGACAGGATTGGGGATGTGACAGGATTGGGGCTGGATGTGACAGGATTGGGGCTGTGACAGGATTGGGGCTGTGACAGGATTGGGGATGTGACAGGATTGGGGCTGTGACAGGATTGGGGATGTGACAGGATTGGGGATGTGACAGGATTGGGGCTGGATGTGACAGGATTGGGGCTGGATGTGACAGGATTGGGGATGTGACAGGATTGGGGCTGTGACAGGATTGGGGATGTGACAGGATTGGGGATGTGACAGGATTGGGGCTGGATGTGACAGGATTGGGGCTGTGACAGGATTGGGGCTGTGACAGGATTGGGGATGTGACAGGATTGGGGCTGTGACAGGATTGGGGATGTGACAGGATTGGGGCTGGATGTGACAGGATTGGGGATGTGACAGGATTGGGGATGTGACAGGATTGGGGATGTGACAGGATTGGGGCTGGATGTGACAGGATTGGGGATGTGACAGGATTGGGGATGTGACAGGATTGGGGCTGTGACAGGATTGGGGCTGTGACAGGATTGGGGATGTGACAGGATTGGGGATGTGACAGGATTGGGGATGTGACAGGATTGGGGATGTGACAGGATTGGGGCTGGATGTGACAGGATTGGGGATGTGACAGGATTGGGGCTGTGACAGGATTGGGGCTGTGACAGGATTGGGGATGTGACAGGATTGGGGATGTGACAGGATTGGGGCTGGATGTGACAGGATTGGGGATGTGACAGGATTGGGGATGTGACAGGATTGGGGATGTGACAGGATTGGGGCTGGATGTGACAGGATTGGGGCTGTGACAGGATTGGGGATGTGACAGGATTGGGGCTGGATGTGACAGGATTGGGGCTGGATGTGACAGGATTGGGGATGTGACAGGATTGGGGATGTGACAGGATTGGGGATGTGACAGGATTGGGGCTGTGACAGGATTGGGGATGTGACAGGATTGGGGATGTGACAGGATTGGGGATGTGACAGGATTGGGGCTGTGACAGGATTGGGGATGTGACAGGATTGGGGCTGGATGTGACAGGATTGGGGCTGTGACAGGATTGGGGATGTGACAGGATTGGGGCTGTGACAGGATTGGGGATGTGACAGGATTGGGGATGTGACAGGATTGGGGCTGGATGTGACAGGATTGGGGCTGTGACAGGATTGGGGATGTGACAGGATTGGGGCTGGATGTGACAGGATTGGGGATGTGACAGGATTGGGGATGTGACAGGATTGGGGCTGTGACAGGATTGGGGATGTGACAGGATTGGGGATGTGACAGGATTGGGGCTGGATGTGACAGGATTGGGGCTGTGACAGGATTGGGGATGTGACAGGATTGGGGATGTGACAGGATTGGGGCTGGATGTGACAGGATTGGGGATGTGACAGGATTGGGGATGTGACAGGATTGGGGCTGTGACAGGATTGGGGATGTGACAGGATTGGGGATGTGACAGGATTGGGGCTGGATGTGACAGGATTGGGGCTGTGACAGGATTGGGGATGTGACAGGATTGGGGCTGGATGTGACAGGATTGGGGATGTGACAGGATTGGGGATGTGACAGGATTGGGGCTGTGACAGGATTGGGGATGTGACAGGATTGGGGCTGGATGTGACAGGATTGGGGATGTGACAGGATTGGGGCTGTGACAGGATTGGGGATGTGACAGGATTGGGGATGTGACAGGATTGGGGATGTGACAGGATTGGGGCTGTGACAGGATTGGGGCTGTGACAGGATTGGGGCTGGATGTGACAGGATTGGGGATGTGACAGGATTGGGGATGTGACAGGATTGGGGCTGTGACAGGATTGGGGATGTGACAGGATTGGGGATGTGACAGGATTGGGGATGTGACAGGATTGGGGCTGGATGTGACAGGATTGGGGATGTGACAGGATTGGGGCTGGATGTGACAGGATTGGGGATGTGACAGGATTGGGGATGTGACAGGATTGGGGCTGGATGTGACAGGATTGGGGATGTGACAGGATTGGGGATGTGACAGGATTGGGGATGTGACAGGATTGGGGATGTGACAGGATTGGGGATGTGACAGGATTGGGGCTGGATGTGACAGGATTGGGGATGTGACAGGATTGGGGATGTGACAGGATTGGGGATGTGACAGGATTGGGGCTGTGACAGGATTGGGGCTGTGACAGGATTGGGGATGTGACAGGATTGGGGCTGGATGTGACAGGATTGGGGCTGGATGTGACAGGATTGGGGCTGGATGTGACAGGATTGGGGCTGGATGTGACAGGATTGGGGCTGGATGTGACAGGATTGGGGCTGTGACAGGATTGGGGCTGTGACAGGATTGGGGCTGGATGTGACAGGATTGGGGATGTGACAGGATTGGGGATGTGACAGGATTGGGGATGTGACAGGATTGGGGATGTGACAGGATTGGGGATGTGACAGGATTGGGGATGTGACAGGATTGGGGCTGGATGTGACAGGATTGGGGATGTGACAGGATTGGGGATGTGACAGGATTGGGGATGTGACAGGATTGGGGCTGTGACAGGATTGGGGATGTGACAGGATTGGGGATGTGACAGGATTGGGGATGTGACAGGATTGGGGATGTGACAGGATTGGGGCTGGATGTGACAGGATTGGGGATGTGACAGGATTGGGGCTGTGACAGGATTGGGGATGTGACAGGATTGGGGCTGTGACAGGATTGGGGATGTGACAGGATTGGGGATGTGACAGGATTGGGGATGTGACAGGATTGGGGCTGGATGTGACAGGATTGGGGATGTGACAGGATTGGGGATGTGACAGGATTGGGGATGTGACAGGATTGGGGCTGTGACAGGATTGGGGATGTGACAGGATTGGGGATGTGACAGGATTGGGGCTGGATGTGACAGGATTGGGGCTGGATGTGACAGGATTGGGGCTGTGACAGGATTGGGGCTGTGACAGGATTGGGGATGTGACAGGATTGGGGATGTGACAGGATTGGGGATGTGACAGGATTGGGGCTGTGACAGGATTGGGGATGTGACAGGATTGGGGATGTGACAGGATTGGGGATGTGACAGGATTGGGGCTGTGACAGGATTGGGGATGTGACAGGATTGGGGCTGGATGTGACAGGATTGGGGATGTGACAGGATTGGGGATGTGACAGGATTGGGGCTGGATGTGACAGGATTGGGGCTGGATGTGACAGGATTGGGGCTGGATGTGACAGGATTGGGGCTGGATGTGACAGGATTGGGGATGTGACAGGATTGGGGCTGTGACAGGATTGGGGCTGTGACAGGATTGGGGCTGGATGTGACAGGATTGGGGATGTGACAGGATTGGGGCTGTGACAGGATTGGGGATGTGACAGGATTGGGGCGGGATGTGACAGGATTGGGGATGTGACAGGATTGGGGATGTGACAGGATTGGGGATGTGACAGGATTGGGGCTGGATGTGACAGGATTGGGGCTGTGACAGGATCCCATCCAGCTTTATAGGATCACAGCCTGGTTTATAGGATCCCATCCAGGTTTATAGGATCCCAGCCTGGTTTATAGGATCACAGACAGGTTTATAGGATCCCATCCAGGTTTATAGGATCACAGACAGGGAAGGGTTTGGGGATCACAGGAAGGCTTTGTAGGATCACTGCCAGGTTTTATAGGATCCCAGCCAGGTTTTATAGGATCACAGACAGGGAATGGTTTGGGGATCACAGGAAGTGTTTGTAGGATCACAGACAGGGAAGGGATCAGATCCCAAATGCAGGAAGGGTTTGGGATCACAGGAAGGGTTTGTAGGATCACTGCCAGGTTTTATAGGATCACTGGCAGGTTTTATAGGATCACAGCCATCTTTTATAGGATCCCAGCCAGGTTTTATAGGATCACTGCCAGGTTCTATAGGATCAGAGACAGGGAAGGGTTTGTAGGATCACAGACAGGTTTTATAGGATCACTGCCAGGTTTTATAGGATCACTGCCAGGTTCTATAGGATCACAGACAGGGAAGGGTTTGGGGATCACAGACAGGGTTTGTAGGATCACAGCCAGGTTTATAGGATCCCAGCCAGGTTTTATAGGATCACTGCCAGGTTTTATAGGATCACAGACAGGGAAGGGTTTGTAGGATCACAGGAAGGGTTTGTAGGATCACTGCCAGGTTTTATAGGATCACAGCCAGGTTTTATAGGATCCCAGCCAGGTTCTATAGGATCACAGCCAGGTTTTATAGGATCACAGACAGGGAAGGGTTTGTGGGATCACAGGAAGGGTTTGGGATCACAGGAAGGGTTTGTAGGATCACAGGAAGGGTTTGGGATCACAGGAAGGGTTTGTAGGATCACAGGAAGGGTTTGTAGGATCACAGCCAGGTTTTATAGGATCACAGCTGGGTTTTATAGGATCACAGACAGGGAAGGGTTTGTAGGATCACAGACAGGTTTTATAGGATCACAGGAAGGGTTTGTAGGATCACAGACAGGTTTCATGGGATCATGGGAAGGGTTTTGGGATCACAGACAGGTTTGTAGGATCACAGACAGGGTTTGTAGGATCACAGCCAGGTTTGTAGGATGATGGAGAGGAAAGGGATGAGATCCCAAATACAGGAAGGGTTTGTAGGATCACAGCCAGCTTTATAGGATCCCAGCCAGGTTTTATAGGATCCCACCCACCTTTATAGGATCCCACCCCATTTATAGGATCCCACCCACCTTTATAGGATCCCACCCACCTTTATAGGATCCCACCCACCTTTATAGGATCCCACCCACCTTTATAGGACCCCACCCCGTTCCCAGGATCCTCCCCACCCCGTACAACGCTCTCCCCTCAGGCTGAATCGGGGCCTGAGCCGCACCTGGGCCCTTCAGCTGTGATTGATGGAGCTGCTCATGTGGAATGGGCCCATCTGCTGCAGCTCCTCCTGCTCCTCTTCCCTTTTTTCAGCCCTTTTTTATCCCTTTTTTCCCTTTTTTCCATTTTATTCCCAATTTTTTCCCTTTTTTTCCCATTTTTTTCCCATTTTATTCCCATTTTTTTCCCATTTTTTTCCCTTTTTTTCCCCATTTTTTCCCATTTTTTTGCCATTTTTTTGCCATTTTTTTGCCATTTTTTGCCATTCTTTCCCCATTTTTCCCCCCATTTCTTCCCCCATTTTTTCCCCACTTTTCCCCCATTTTTCCCCCATTTTCCCCCCATTTTTCCCCATTTTTCCCCATTTTCCCCCATTCTTTCCCCATTTTTTTCCCATTTTTCCCCATTTTTCCCCCATTTTTTCCCCATTTTTTCCCCATTTTTTCCCAATTATTTTTCCCCTTTTTTTCCCCTATTTTCCCCATTTTTCCCCATTTATTCCCATTTTTTCCCCATTTTTTCCCATTTTTTTCCCATTTTTTCGCCATTTTTTTGCCATTTTTTCCCCATTTTTTCCCCAATTTTTCCCCATTTTTCCCCATTTTTCCCCCATTCTTTCCCCATTTTTTCCCCATTTTCCCCCCATTTTTCCCCATTTTCTCCCATTTTTTCCCATTTTTTTCCCATTTTTTCCCATTTTTTTCCCATTTTTTTCCCATTTTTTTCCCATTTTTCCCCATTTTTCCCATTTTCCCCCCATATTTTCCCCATTTTTCCCCCATTACTTTTCCCCTTTTTCCCCCATTTTTTCCCCATTTTTCCCCATTTTTCCCCCATTTTTTCCCCATTTTTCCCCAATTTTTCCCATTTTTTCCCCATTATTTTCCCCATTATTTTCCCAATTTTTCTCAATTTTTCCCCATTTTATTCCCATTTTTCCCCATTTTTCCCCCCTTTTTTCCCATTTTTTTGCCATTTTTTTCCCATTTTTTTGCCATTTTTTCCCATTTTTTTCCCATTTTTTCCCATTTTTTTCCCATTTTTCCCTCATTTTTTCCCCATTATTTTCCCCCATTTTTTCCCCATTTTCCCCCATTATTTTTCCCATTCTTTCCCCATAATTTTTCTCCATTTTTCCCCATTTTTCCCCCAATTTTTTCCCCATTTTTTCCCCATTTTCCCCCATTTTTCCCCATTATTTTTTCCCCATTTTTCCCCATTGTTTCCCCATTTTCCCCCCATTTTTTCCCCATTTTTCCCCCATTCTTTCCCCCTTTTTCCCCATTCTTTCCCCATTCTTTCCCCATTATTTTTCCCCATTTTCCCCATTTTCCCCATTTTCCCCCCATTTTTCCCCCATTTTTCCCCATTTTTTCCCCAATTTTTCCCCATTCTTTCCCAATTTTTCCCCAATTTTCCCCATTCTTTCCCAATTTTTTCCCCAATTTTCCCCATTTTTCCCCCATTTTCCCCCATTTTTTCCCCATTTTTCCCCCATTTTTCCTCAATTTTTCCCCCCTTTTCCCCCATTTTTCCCCCATTTTTCCCCCATTTTTCCCCTTTTTTCCCCATTTTCCCCATTTTTTCCCATTTTTTCCCATTTTTTTCCCATTTTTTCCCCATTTTTTTCCCATTTTTTTCCCATTTTTTTGCCATTTTTTTGCCATTTTTCCCCCATTTTTTCCCCTTTTTTCCCCCATTTTCCCCCATTATTTTCCCCATTTCCCCCCATTTTTTCCCCCATTTTTTCCCCATTTTTCCCCATTTTTTCCCATTTTTCCCCATTTTTTTCCCATTTTTCCCCCATTTTTTTTCCCATTTTTTCCACATTTTCCCCCCATTTTCCCCCCATTTTTTCCCATTATTTTTCCCATTTTTCCCCCATTTTCCCCCATTTCCCCCCCATTTTTTTCCCATTTTTCCCCATTTTTCCCCCATTTTCCCCCATTTTTCCCCATTATTTTCCCCATTTTTTCCCATTTTTCCCCATTTTCCCCCCATTTTTTCCCCATTTTCCCCCATTTTTTCCCATTTTTTCCCATTTTTTCCTCATTTTTTCCCATTTTCCCCATTCTTTCCCCATTCTTTCCCCATTTTTCCCCCTTTTTCCCCCATTCTTTCCCATTTTTTTTCCCCATTTTTTCCCCATTTTCCCCATTTTCCCCATTTTCCCCATTTTTTCCCCATTTTCCCCCATTATTTTTCCCATTTTTTTCCCCATTTTCCCCCCATTTTTTCCCATAATTTTTCCCCATTCTTTCCCATTTTTTTCCCCATTTTTTCCCATTTTTTCCCATTTTTTTCCATTTTTTTGCCATTTTTTTTCCATTTTTTTCCCACTTTTTCCCCAATTTTTCCCCATTTTTCCCCATTTTCCCCCCATTTTTCCCCCATTATTTTTCCCCCTTTTCCCCCATTTTTCCCCATGTTTTTCCCATTTTCCCCCATTTTTTCCCCATTATTTTCCCATTTTTTCCCCATTTTTTCCCATTTTTTTGCCATTTTTTTCTCATTTTTTTCCATTTTTTCCCATTTTTCCCCCTTTTTTCCCATTTTTTTCCCCATTTTTCCCCATTTTTCCCCATTTTTCCCCCATTTCTTCCCCATTTTTTCCCCATTTTTTCCCCACTTTTTCCCCACTTTTTCCCCATTTTCCCCCCATTTTTCCCCCATTTTTCCCCCATTTTTTCCCCATTTTTCCCCAATTTTTCCCATTTTTTCCCCATTATTTTCCCCATTATTTTCCCAATTTTTCTCAATTTTTCCCCATTTTTTCCCATTATTTTTCCTATTTTTTCCCCATTTTTTCCCCATTTTTCCCCCATTTTTTCCCATTATTTTCCCCATTTTTTCCCCATTTTTTCCCCATTTTCCCCCCATTTTTCCCCATTATTTTTTCCCCATTTTCCCCATTTCCCCCCATTTTTCCCCCCATTTTCCCCCCATTTTTTTCCCTTTTTTCCCATTTTTTCCCCATTTTTTCCCCATTTTTCCCCATTATTTTTCCCCACTTTTTCCCCATTTTTCCCCCATTTTTCCCCATTTTTCCCCATTTTTTCCCATTATTTTTCCCCCTTTTTTCCCCCATTTTCTCCCCATTTTTTCCCATTTTTCCCCATTTTTTCCCCATTTTCCCCCATTTTTTCCCCATTTTTTCCCATTTTTTTCCCCTTTCTCCATCGCCGGATCCTCCTCATCCTCCTCCTCCTCCTCCTCCTCCTCCCTCTGCTCAGAGGATTTTTTTTCCCTTGTACCACAGCCAATACTTAATTAAAACCGCTGACATCACGGTGTTATAATTAAGCCTGGCATTAATTAAGCTGGAATAACGAATTTTGTGCTTTTATTATTAAAAGCCTCTCTGTAAAAAAAAATCCTAAAATAATTTGGGTTAAAACAGAGAAAAAAACAACAAAAACTTTTATAGGATTTTAATCCAAACAGCAAAAAATTTTGGGATTATTTTAATTTTTTTCCACATTTTTAAATAATTTTTTCCCCTTAAAAAATAATCAAAAAATTAAAATTCTGCTGGCTAATTACAGAGAGAGAAAAAAAAAAACATCGACAGCTGCATTCATCATCATAAAAATGTAATAATTAATGACATTCCAACAAAGCAAAAGATGCAAATGAGATGCTCATTTGCATATTTTCATCTTCAAGCTGGGATAATGCTTTCGCTGACGAGGGTTGTAATTAATGAAAATTGATGTTTGGATGGGTTTCGTTGAGTTCATCAAATTTTGGATCCCAAATGTTGGAGGGATTTTAGGAGGGGGAGAAAATAAAATATGGGAGAGGTTGGGAAGTTTTGGAGGGGAAAAATAAAAATTAAAATAAAAATAAAAAGAGAAATAAAAATTAAAATAAAAATAAAAATAAAAAAAAATAAAAATTAAAATAAAAATAAAAATAAAAATAAAAATAAAAATAAAAATTAAAATAAAAATAAAAATAAAAGAAGAGAAAGGAGCAGATGTGAATGGAGGGAGGGAAGGGAGGGGTTAAAGTCTTTGGAGGGGTGAGGGAAGTGCTCAAAAAGGAAAAAAAAGGAAAAAAAAAGAACTAAAAAAAAATCTCCCCCAAAAAAATCTCCTAAAAAAGAACCCGAAAAAGGCAAAGGAAAATAAAAAAACAAAAAAAAAAACCCAAAAAGAACAAAAAAACCCACAAAAAAACCCCTAAAAAAATCCCAAAAACCCCAAAAAACCCCCCCAAAAAACGCCCAAAAAATCCTTAAAAAAAACTAAAGAAAACCCCAAAAAACCCCCAAAAAACCCCCAAAAAAACCAAAAAATCCCCCCAAAAAAACCCCCAAAAACCCCAAAAAACCCCCAAAAACCCTAAAAAAACCCCCCCAAAAAACCAAAAAAAACCCCCCCAAAAAAACCCTAAAAAAATCCCCCAAAACCGCCAAAAAACCCCCCAAAAAACCCCAAAAAACCCCCCAAAAAACCAAGCCCAAAAAAACCCAAAAAAACCTCAAAAAAAACCCCCCAAAAAAACCCCAAAAAAGCCCCAAAAAAAACCCCAAAAAACCCCCAAAAGCCCAAATAAAAAACCCCCAAAAAACCCTAAAAAAAGCCCTAAAAAAAACCCCCAAAAAACCCCCAAAAAACCCCCAAAAACCCTAAAGAAAAAACCCCAAAAACCCCAAAAACCCTAAAGAAAAAAACCCTAAAAAACCCCAAATAAACCCTAAAAAAACCCTAAAAAACCCCAAAAAACCCCCCAAAAACCCCAAAAAAACCCTGAAGAAATCCTAAAAAAACCCCTAAAAAAAACCCTAAAAAAAACCCAAAAAAACCCCCCAAAAAACCCCCAAAAATCCCCCCCAAAACCCCCCAAGAAAACCCCTAAAAAAACCCCCAAAAAACCCCAAAAAAACCCCCAAAAATTCCCAAAAAAACCCCAAAAAACCCCAAAAAACCCCCAAAAACCCCCCAAGAAAACCCCTAAAAAAACCCCAAAAAACCCCAAACAAAAACCCAAAAAAACCCCAAAAAATCCTAAAAAAACCCCAAAAAACCCCCCCAAAAAAACCCTAAAAAAACCCCGAAGAAAACCCCCAAAACCCCCAAAAAAACCCCCAAAAAACCCCCAAAAAACCGTAAAAAACCGTAAAAAAACCCCTAGAAAACCCCCCCAAAAAACCCCAAAAAACACTAAAAAACCAAAAAAAACCCAAAAAACCCCCCAAAAAATCCCAAAAAACCCCGAAACAAAACCCAAAAAACCCCCCAAAAAACCCAAAAAAACCCCAAAAAACCCCAAAAAAACCCCAAAACCCCCCAAAAAAAAGCCCAAAAAACCGCTAAAAAAACCCCCAAAAAACCCAAAAAAACCCCAAAAAAACCCTAAAAAAAACTCTCAAAAAAAACCCCAAAAAACCCCCCAAAACCCCAAAAAAACTCCCCCCCAAAAACCCCCAAAAAATCCCCAAAAACCCCCCAAAAATCCCCCAAAAATCCCCCCAAAATCCCCAAAAAACCCCTAAAAAACCCCCAAAAAAACCCCAAAAGAAAACCCTAAAAAAATCCTAAAAAAAGCCCTAAAAAAACCCCCAAAAAAAACCCCAAAAAACCCCAAAGGATTTGGGGTAATTTTGGGGTTTTTGGGGTCATTTTGGGGTTTTTGGGGTCATTTTGGGGTTTTTGGGGTTATTTTGGGGTAATTTTGGGGTTTTTGGGGTCATTGTGGGGTTTTTGGGGTCGTTTTGGGTTTTTTGGGGTCATTTTGGGGTTTTTGGGGTCACTGTGGGGTTTTTGGGGTCACTTTGGGGTTTTTGGGGTCGTTTTGGTGTTTTTGGGGTCACTGTGGGGTTTTTGGGGTCACTGTGGGGTTTTTGGGGTCATTTTGGGGTTTTTGGGGTCGTTTTGGGGTTTTTGGGGTCGTTTTGGGGTTTTTGGGGTCCTTGTGGGGTTTTTGGGGTCATTGTGGGGTTTTTGGGATTGGGGTGACATTAATCCCATTAATTAATCCCATTAATTAATCCCATTAATTAATCCCAATAAATATTCCCATGAATTAATCCCATTAATGAATCCCTTGAATTAATCCCATTAATTATTCCTAGGAATTATTCCTATTAATTAATCCCATTAATTATTCCCATGAATTAATCCCATGAACTAATCCCATTAATTAATCCTATTAATGAATCCCATTAATGAATCCCATTAAATATCCCATTAATTATTCCCATGAATTATTCCTATTAATTATTCCCATTAATGAATCCCATTAATTATTCCTATTAATGAATCCCATGAATTAATCCCATTAATGAATCCCATTAAATATTGCCAATAATTACACCCATTAATGAATCCCATGAACTAATCCCATTAATTAATCTCATTAATTATTCCCATGAATAATTCCCATTAATGAATCCCTTGAATTAATCCCATTAATTATTCCTATTAATTATTCCCATTAATTAATCCCATTAATGAATCCCTCCAATTAATCCCATCAATTTTTCCTATTAATTATTCCCATCAATTAATCCCATGAAAATGAATCCCATTAATAAATCCTATTAATTATTCCCATGAATTAATCCCATGAATTAATCCCATTAATTATTCCCATTAATGAATCCCATGAATTAATCCCATTAATTAATCCCATGAATTATTCCATTAATTATTCCTACTAATTATTCCCATTAATTATTCCTGCTAATTATTCCCATTAATGAATCCCTTGAATTATTCCCATTATTTATTCCCATGAATTATTCCCGTTAATTAATCCCATTAATTATTCCCATGAACTAATCCCATTAATTAATTCTATTAATGAATCCCATGAATTAATCCCATTAATGAATCCCATTAAATATTGCCAATAATTACTCCCATTAATGAATCCCATGAACTAATCCCATTAATTAATCCTATTAATTAATCCCAATAAATATTCCCATGAATTAATCCCATTAATGAATCCCTTGAATTAATCCCATTAATTATTCCTATGAATTAATCCCATTAATGAATCCCATTAAATATTCCCATTAATTATTCCCATGAACTAATCCCATTAATTAATCCTATTAATTATTCCCATTAAATATTCCCATTAATTATTCCATGAATTAATCCCATTAATGAATCCCATGATTTATTCCTATTAATTATTCCCATGAATTAATCCCATTAAATAATCCCATTAATTAATTATTCCTATTAATTATTCCATGAATTAATCCATTAATTAATCCAATTAATTAATCCCATTAATTAATCCCATTAATGATTCCTATTAATTATTCCCATGAATTAACCCCATTAATTGATCCCATTAATTAATCCCATTAATGAATGCCTTGAATTAATCCATTAATTATTCCCATTAATTAATTCCATAAATTATTCCCATTAATTATTCCCATTAATTAATCCTAATAATTATTCCTATTAATTATTCCCATTAATGAATCCCTTGAATTAATCCCATTAATTATTCCCATTAATTAATCCTAATAATTATTCCCATTAATTAATTCCATAAATTATTCCTATTAGTTAATCCCATTAATTAATCCCATTAATGAATCCCATGAATTATTCCCTTGAATTAATCCCATTAATTCATCCCATTA